>NC_051287.1:20113030-20405530 GCF_015220745.1 Sebastes umbrosus
CATCACAATCTTCACTTGGTTACGCTTCATTTGGATGATGCTGAAGGCAACTCTTTAGGCTGGAAAACAAAGAGTTAACAAGGGGGAGAAAAAGTGAGGAGCACTGCCTTATTGAGGCAAAAGGCTGACCAAGTGGCACTCTGTTTGCAGAAAGAGAGGAATCTGTACAAGACATATACAGAGAGAGCACACACACACACAAACAAATCTGGAAGAAAAGACCATTAGCAAAATACACTCTTCAACTTCAGCAGTGATTATTTAGTGTTTAATAGTTGAGGCAGATTTAGAGAACGATCTAATAAATCAGAAAGCAGGCAAATTGCTCCACCGAGTGGTGAACACTTGCAGCTGCTTCAAAATAGCCTTCACAATGTATTACAACATGCTGATTTCACATTAGTCTCCTGTGGTTGAATACGGTGACATGTCAGAAATAAGGCTTGTCCCTGTTTCTGGAAAGGCATGTAATGCTGACACTATTAGTGAATTAATTGATTAAGTGATTGATGTCCAATGTCCATAGTCAATTCCTTGTTCAAGTCATTTTATGAAGAAAAAAATACAAAATAATCGCTACTGTAGTTCCAGCTTTCCAATGTGAGGATTTGATGATTTACATGATTTAAAAATTAATGTTTTCTATTTTCTTGATTTTTTTTTTGTTACTGTTGGTCAGATGAAACAGCAATTTAAATGTGTCACTTAGAGATCTGGGGATTATCAATGGACGTTTTCCACTGTTTTATAGGCTAAATGCTTTATCAAAATCAACAAATTAAATGATAAAAACAATTAAAAAGAGCCTTGTATAGCATCAAAAAGAAATATCATAAACATGTATTCACACATTCAAAATCTAAGAGGGAAAAAATTAAATCAATTAAAATTAAAATGCAGTTAAAATATGCAGGAGGTATAACAGTGAGAGAGCAACAACTCTGACTCAGTCCACTTATTTTTATTCAAGCAATTGCAGCTCATGTGTATATGGATCGCTCACATCTTTGCCCCTAAACAGAAGCCACTGCGGCTGCTGTTGGCATTCAAAGTATGAATCCAAAAACCTTTGACAAAATGACAAATCAAATCACTCCTTCCTTATCTACAGTATGTCCAAATAAGGCATGAGGCAAACGTTTCATTCTTCAACCAGCCATATATGACTATAAAATACATTATTATTATTATTATTATTATCATAAAATAACTATTTACA
The DNA here is from genome assembly GCF_015220745.1 of Sebastes umbrosus. Classification (NCBI taxonomy): domain Eukaryota; kingdom Metazoa; phylum Chordata; class Actinopteri; order Perciformes; family Sebastidae; genus Sebastes; species Sebastes umbrosus. Next base: position 20,114,250 of record NC_051287.1, read on the forward strand.
CCAAACTAGCTTTGCAAACAATTAAAACCAGTATGTACATAGGAACCGTAGGCTTTGAAGGCAGCGACGTCTTCGTACCTCTTAAGTGCAACAGTTTCTTTACTCGACATGATATCCACGAGAACAAGCAGCCAAACTTCCACCAGCTTGTGACCGTTTTAAATGAGATAAAACTAAAACAAATGGCGGTCTGATCATAGGATGTTAAAATATGTTGACATCTGTGATCTGAAGTGAACACAGTGGAATCCATCATTCACATGCTGCAGTTGTATTGTGGTTATTGAAAAGCTGCTTGATCTCAGTCCAATAGTTAATAATCAATGAACATAACAAGTCCTATATAACAGCTGAGGTATTCAATAATGTAAAACCAGTGAAATGATCTGCTGTACATAATCCTAAAAACCCTGTAAATATTAAACCAAGAAGCTATTTATCAAAGTGCAAAATAAAACCGTTTAATATCTTTCTTCCACTGTTTTCAACTGACTGGGGGATTATGAAAAGCATCATATATGATGCTCCGGACAATGTAACTTTAAGAATGGCACCCTTGAAATATTATCATGTAACAGTGATACATGAAGCAAAATACAACCCTGCTTGTGGTTATTTTTATGGCAAAATATAAAGAAATTGTGGCGGGTGTCATAAAAGAAATCTTTGACGTATGGCTTTGTTGTCGTCTTGTGAGAACTCAAACTGTATGTGAGAGAAATGTTCGCGTCTGGTCAATGACAGAACCAGTGGGACCAAAACAAGCTTTCAAAGACATTTGGCACACACCATACATGTAGGAGGGAGTGCACAGTACCAGACATCCTGGATCATTTAAGATGCTTTCAGGAGCAGCGGCATGCAATCTTCTGCCTCGGACTTTTCTCTAAAGAGAGAGGGAGGACAGGAGAGACTAGCGCCGTCAAATATTACATGTATGCATGTGCAAGACACTTGAGGATCAAAATCTACAGCATTACAAAGCCAGCGACTGCTACAGTCATTCAAAAATAAATATTTTCTTTCACATAAATATTAAGAAAAGGGGAATAAAATGTGTTTTGTCAGTTAAATAAAATCATGTCAATAAAATGCTCTTCAAATACTGAGAGAAAACATAACACTGTCCAGCAGAGGTCAGTTTTTCTAGATGTGCTGGTGACCAGGGTCTGAAATTAGTACCCGCAGGTAAATTGTCATATGGATAAAATCGTCAGGCCACCCGCCACTTTGGCAGGAAAGGGAAAACGCTGGGGATGGGACTAGAGAATCGGTTTCTGTTGGTTCCTAGTTGTTCGATTCCTTGGCATCTCATGCCTCTGAGACTATCGAAATCTGCTTATTGATGCTTCCCAACAGTTACGCATGCACAATGATGCAACGCACGCTGTATCACGTTTCAGTTTGTTTGGCGGAGAGAAAAAAAAAGCGCTCAACATGTTGCTACTACTACTAAACCTGTGGGGCGCACCCTATTTTTCTCTTGATAATGTGACACTGTGAACCACAAATCCGTGTTGCAATCAAACGGAGGACAGCTAGTAATGTTACCTGTTAGAGGCCGCTGGGCAGCACAACGTTATCATGCTGTGTTCAAAATGTAATCTTGTAAAATTACGTTTTTGGCGAGAAACTTGAATAAATCCATTTGTTTGTAAGAGATGTTTTCACAGCAATACAAAATAGATAATAGAGAGAGAATTATGACCGGTTTAACTTCCTAACAGCTTGCCAAGAATTTTTTTAAATAAATCATAAATCATTTGAAATTTGTATTTTTATGCAAATAACCACTATAAATGACAATAACAAAGTACAGTTCAGTACTCTGTACAGTACCCTCCCTCCCACGAAACATAGGGCTCCCCCGGAAGCCATGGTGTAATTCGAACACTGGAATTTACCATGTATATAATGTTTTATGTAAAATATATCGAACATTGACATCAGATCTAAAATGTTATTCCTTAATTTTAGCGCATAGATTTCAAAAGTTGCAGATCAAATTTCTGAGTGGTAGGCTTTACTTGCCTGCCACAGTGGCATTCAGAGAAAAAATGTTAATTTCAGACCCTGCTGGTGACCAACTTTGTTTAAAAATTAAACCTAACAGATGACATTGGTTGGGATTTAAGAAGCGACCTTAAAAGACATCTCAATCTTTTTTCCTCATCTCTTCCGCAGGGAAAAGACAGCTAAAGTTGAGTGACATTCCTTAGAGAACTTGTGAACCTAATTATCGAGGCGAGCTGCGATGTCGTAAAAGATGGAAATAATTGGACTAATTCTACAGAGACTGCCTGAGAACAAAATCTAGGCCTTAAGTGGGAAGCCACACTGAGGTTCGTAAGGGAGGACAAAACATGGAGCCTCTTATTTAAGAGTGTGCTTCGGTAGAGGATAAGAGGAGTCTCATTGTAACGTCTGCCTCTAAATTAAAGATTTAGCGTCCTTATTTAACAAGCTTCACATACTAACAAAAAAGAAGCTGCCAAAAACCCAGTCCCTTACCATGACAGGGCCAGGTGAGTGTCAGGTAACAGTACCATTAGTATATACTTTTTATACAAATTGTGCCCGTTCAGATTTGAGGCGGAGTGCTCTCTAAGCCTCACACAAGGCTTTCTGCAGCCTGCAAATATCCACGACAGCCACCCAAAAAATATCGATTAGAGCCCTCTGTCAATGAGAACGTTTTCACAGTGTAGTATGAGTGACAGTGTGAATACCTCATGAGGTATCAAACAGTTTAGTGTGCTCGTGCATGCATATACCGCTATAGGCTATGTATGAGTGATTTACAGATGAAGGAGAGAATCCAACTATCATCGCGACACATAAAGGCAACCTTTTCCCTCTCTGCAGACTCTACTTTCTGTGTGACCAGGGGAGATTTAGTGAGGGAGTTAAAAAAAAAATACTAAAAAAGATCACATCATCAGTGATGATGGCCATATAAGGTCACACTCCCTCCGCTGCTCTTCACCTCACTGACACACTACGACACGCCAGTGTTCTCTTCCTTTTATCCACGCATTTTATTCTCTCCTTCATCCTTTCAGTTCAGTCTATCTTGTCTTCCTGTTTCCCCTCCGTTCTCTGCTGATGATGATATGTTGGTTCAGATGCACTAGCTTTGTCCTCTCCACTTGCAGCGTGAAAATCCTTTTCAGCTTTGGCCCTGCGCGCGTCCAGGTAGCTGACGATAAACTCCGAGTTCTGATAGATGAGCATGCCGGACAATGTCAGCACGGCGCCGGCGCAGCTGAGGGCGGACAACTCGCTGCCGAACAGCAGCTGAGACAACAGCAGGTTTCCCACCACGCTCAGGTTGCCGAGGATATGCAGAGTGACGGCTGAGGTGAGCGTGATGACGCAGCAGCTGGCTAGGTTGTACATGACTGAGCCCAGGCAGCTGAGCAGGATGAAGACCCACAGGTGGCGGTCGTAGTGGAACGGCGACTCCAGCATAGCCCAGTTCTCTAAGGCCAGAGCTGCCACGGCCAGGATGCAGAAGCTGGGAATGGACATCATGTAGAGCAGGAACACAGAGTTGATTTTCTCCTCCTGAAGTAAGATGCCTGAGTAAACAGAGAAATGTGTTTATTGACATTGACAGTGTCACGTGTAAAACAAAGCTTTGACTGGAGACATTTAAACAAGACATGCACTACAACGTGTGTTCAAGTAAAGTAAACTTATAAGGGAAACTGTAACAACAACAAGAGAAAGATAGCTTGCTAAAAGTTGATTTTCTCTACCTGATTTAACACAGAACAATATGTCGCGCCCGTTGCAAACCTGACTATAAAGCAAAAGACCAGAGTGATGTCAAAAACAAAACTCATTTTTCTTTGACTGCATTTCCTACTTAGAAGAAATATCAAATTCTGCAACTACAAGACCTGTTTCTCACCTCAAATATTTTGAGAAACATTCAGTATTTTAGTGGACTGTTCAGGTGAATTAAACAGAGGGTTGCTGTGTTTATCTAGTCAACATAACAAGGACAGACTCTATTCTGTTCACTAATCAGCTCAGTCAAAAGTTGACAACGAGCTCTGAAGCTGTCTGAACATGGCAGGAACTTATGCAAAACTCCTGTTTGGAAGCTCACACGTGATATTTCTTGAAGTCTGAACATGTAGGAAGCAAAACACATCTATAAAACCTCTTGATGTTGCTTCACTCAATATATAAACACGTCATAGTGTTTACATACAGTGCCAAAGCTGTGAAAATGCTTTGAGTCCAGGCCTTTAAACAAAAACATGTGCACTACCAAAGAGAAAAGTTAACTTATAAGTGGAAACTGTGACAACAAACAAGTGAGAGGAGGATGAAAATAGCTTGTTGAAACTTGAGACAACATCATCAAGTTGGTTTGGCACCTCGGTATGGACTCAAATGTTTAGTCATGATTAAAAATAAAAGTAATGGGGCAGCAGCTTTGACCTGCTGGACCTTGTTTACAAATTCTGCTCTAAATGCAAAAGCAGGAATTAAATTTCCTGTATATGTAGTTACCCTCATTTAACAGAGAAAACTGACAACTTTCTAAACACACGTCTGCAGTCTGGTACTGCTTGACACTGAGCCGTACTGGAGTATTTGAACTGATGACCCGATAGTCACAAGCCTGTAACCGCGAGGTGCCCCTCTGCTCCTACATTACATCCTTCTGAGCAAAACTGAATATCTGCTAATAGTGTGATGTAACAATACAGGGCCTCTATATATTCTTCCTCTATATATTTTAGAGTCTCATTACCTTCTTTTTTTCTTTTCTGACAACTACAATGTTGTGGAGACTAATGATGTTATACAAACTAATCCTCTGCATACTGAACCAACTTTAAAGCAATTCCTTCCACGAATGCTTCTGTGAGAGCACAGAACATTAGATAAAGGAGAACATTGGATAACTGTGTGAAGGCAGCCCATGTGACATCTATTCAAGAAAGGAATCTGTCTCTTTCCCAGGACATGTTCACTTAAACTAAAGCCCTGGTTTGAATAGCCGGTTCCATTTTGGATTTGTGAAGCTTCGACGATAACAAATCTGCTCGCTCTTATTAGCAAAGAGCACTGGAAAACATATAGATATAGATAGATATTCTGAGCTGACTGTCTCCGGTAAAAATGACACATATCACTGGGGCAGATTCATTTTAAAGCTAATTAATGTTACGGCTAAAATGAAAAATGTGGCTTCTTAAATGTGAATATTTTCTGGTTTCTTTACTCCTCTATGACAATAAACCGAATATTTTTGAGTTATGGACAAAACAAAACATTTGAGGACGTCATCTTGGGCTTTGGGAAACACTGATCGGCATTTTTCAACATTTTATAGACCAAACAACTAATCGATTAAATCGAGAAAATAATGGACAGATTAAATCGACAATGAAAATAATCGTTAGTTGCAGCCCTAGTTGTTTTGTATTGATAGTTTACTTTGGATAATCCACTCAGTAAAAAGCAAAGAAAAAGACAAAACACATTATCAATGTTAATAAAAAATAAGTCAAGATGTTTTAAACTGTTAACTGATCCGCTACTAAACAGTGTTTTATACAGTTTGTATAAATAGTCTATTCAAAAAACAGAGAACATGGGTTGCTAATAATAAAAACCTTTACAAAGCTTCCTTGAACCTATCACTTTTTAAATCAATAAAATAATATCAGCTGACCAGATGATGACTGTGAAAAAGTTCTGCCTTTCTTTGAAAAACCAACGTTACCAGTCAGCATTCCCCAGGATGTAACCCTGCCCATTCTAACTCACTCTTGATGTTTGTATCATGTTCCCTAAGAAACCAGGCAATATGCTGTGCTTTTCCACCTCAATGTGTGGGTGTGTTACTAGTCTGAGGAGTGAATCACTAAAAAGTTCCAAGACCACAGACTGCTATGGTGTCCAGGGGGAAACACTAAAATAAACTCTGATGTAATGAGATGAAATTTCCAGTAATAAAAAGCGTATTTAACTTACAAAAGGCAACTTTCTATAGCGACAACAATAACACAACAAAAACAAAATATAAATGTCGGAGGTGACACGTCGGACAGAAAATAAGCTGCATCGGATATCGGTGACAATGGGGCAGATTTATTCAATTCAATTCTATGTTTTTTATACCATATACTGTGCATTATATTGAGGAATTTGAATTCCTGTTTAAGTTTTGACCAATTTGCTCCTGCATTAAAAAGGTTTACACTTGAACTGTAATTCCTGTTCATTTTGAATTTTTTTTTACCAAGTTACTGGAGCATGATTTATTATTTTAATAATAAATAACAATTCAGTAAATTTTTATTTGTTACATTTTGTTTTACAAAGTTAGGAAAGCAATGTGTAAGTCAAGCCTGATGTTTCCTTACACACATAAGAATTATCCCAGTCACTTCCACACATTGAGACATACAACTTATCAATTATACCCTGCTATCGGATCGGTACTCGATATTGACCGATACCCAAAGCCCAGGTATCGGGACTGAAAAAGTCGAATCGGATCATCCCTAGGGTCCCAAGGTGTAGAACAAAGCGCTACAGCAACAGCTTTGTCCCAGCTGCAATTGTTCATTTAAATAAGTCCTAGCAGCTTTTGCAAATATTTATGGAAAGTTTATCCCTTTTCTCATTTATTATGTCTTTTTTGTCCTGATATTTCAGTGTTTTTTTATATTGTTCTGGTGGCCTTCTTTTTGCTGGGTCCTGATCCCAGTAAGCCTTTGAGTACTCTTTGTCATGTGTTTGGTATGTCTGTCTCTTGTCTTTGCTCTACCTTATTGTCAATACGGATGTCATCCTCTATTTTTGCTGCAAAACAAATCTACCTACGGGTACAAATAAAGTCACCCGAACCTGAACCCTACAGAAAACACTGAAGTGAGACAATGAAAGTGGTACTCACTCTGCTGAATGGACTTGACACCCCTCAGCATGGTCGCTGCAAACACAAAGATGCAGCCGGTCTGATCATACTGGACCTCTCCCATGATGCTGAAGGAGGCTCCCAGGCAGATGGGCATCATGGCTGTGTATTTGAGGATGTGATGTTGCTTGCCCAGGATCAGCGTGGAGATGGCCAAAGTAAAGAGCGGAGTGGTGGTGTAGATCATTTGTGCAAAGGACAGCTGGACACAGTTCAGACCCATGTTCCCAAAAGCAATGCTTGCACAGAAAGTCAGACTTAACAGGAACACCTTACATTTAGCACTGTGGGTCAGGTGCTGCTCCTCAACCCCTCTGTGGCGGATCACCTGCAGCTTGATCAGCCCATAGTCCACCACTATGGCTGTCAGCATGTGCAGAGCTGACAGCAGCAGAGGGTACCTGAAGTTGTAAACAGCAAAGATCCATTTGTTGAGGCTGGAGATGGTGGTCCCAGTCACCAGCCAGACAATCACAGCTGACAGCAGATGGAGCATCTCTGCAGGTGGCCTCCTCCTCCCGCCTCTCTCTTGCAGAGTCGCCTCGCATTTTGAGAAGCCATCGGCGCTGATCATGTTCGTATCATTGTCCTCTCTGAAAGGAAAACACATGTTGAGTCTCTACCTCTCATCTCCAAGTGAAACGCATGATCAAACCAGCACCCCTTGAGGCTATAAACCGCCATAATAACCTGCGACACAGCTGTTTTTCCTCCTCCTCCAAGTCTTTTGTTGTTCAGTAAACCTGTATTTTTGCAGCAGCACCGCCTACAGACACGTGTTTCTATTTTGCGTGGTTGTGTAACTTACCCGGCGCAGGCAGAATGACATATGTTGTTGGGACCATGGAGGAGGAATGAGCTGTTCAGGGCGGGCTTGGAAAAAACAGTACGCGCCTTCTCCACGACGGGGACTGAGGGGATTGGTTAATACCCAGACACATGCAGCAAAGGACTGACGGTGACGGTGACTTCACTGTGATGCACCAAAAACCTCCCTGTAGTAAACATCATGGGTCGACTTACTCACTGGATATGCCTGTAAATAAATCTTATAAATACCAGGCTGCGCAGAGGCAGCGTTTTTCCTCCCTGCTGGCTTTAAATAGCAACTTACTTCATTGCCAGAGGAGATCTTGTGATTCCCTTTCCGAGCACTGACGGCAGCAGAGGGAAACCCTGCTTCACTAACACCAACTCGCATGTTACACCGTACCACTAACACAAGAATGCCTTTGTCTGACAGAATAAAAGGGTACTTTAACGTTACCTGACCGTCTGCTTACAAACTGTCATTTGACACCATTCGTGTTGTCATGCTAACGTTAGCTTAGCAACCCTCTCCATAACAACAGTGAGGAAGGAGGTCGCGCGCTGGTTAAGCTAACGTTAGCTTAGCAACCCTTTCCATAACAACAGTGAGGAGCTAACGGTCACAAAAACAACCGTCACACTGGCTTGACAGTTAGTTTACAGTTGTAAAGTGACCGTTAGCTACCCGACGACATAACTGTTGGCCAGTGACATTTTCTCAGAGTATGAAGCTTTCGTGTTTTTTACCTTGTTCTTCGACGAGTACCTTGACAGCACTGCGGGCAGCATCCTTTAAACCTCCGTCAGTCGGTCACCGGGCTGTCTGTCAGACGAGCTCCAGTATCATTGGATAGTTCACTTAAAGCTGCAGTAGGCAGTATGTTTCTGGCATCATTGGGCAAATCCATAATAACCTTTCAGCATATTGTAATGCAAGTGTTCTGAGAGAAAACTAGACTTCTGCTCCTCCTCATGGCTCTGTTTTCAGGATTTAAAGGTCCCATATCATGCTAATTTTCAGGTTCATACTTGTATTTTGTGTTTCTACTAGAACATGTTTACATGCTGTAATGTTCAAAAAACACTTTATTTTCCTCGTACTGTCAGCCTGAATATACCTGTATTCCCCCTCTGTCTTAAACGCTCCGTTTTAGTGCATTTCAACGGAATTGCATTGCTAGGCAACAGTTTGGGTCCATGTGTACTTCCTGTCAGCTGATGTTATTTACATACACTGCAACCAGGAAATAAACGGTGACACATTTAGAATGTTTATGTTTAAAACCATGTAATGGTCTAAATATTGTACATTTGTGACATCACAAATGGACAGAAATCCTAACGGCTTGTGTCAAATGCACAATTACTGAATACGGGCTGTGTGTATTTCTCCGTATATTGAGCGTTCTGATAGTTTAACAGTATTTATAAGGCACTTAAACCTGCTTTATAATATAAAAGACATGAAAATCTCACTTTTTACAATATGGGACCTTTAAAATATCTAGCCCGTGATGGGAGACTTTGATCAATCACAGGTCATTTCATTGAGAGAGCGTTCCTATTGGCTGTGCTCCGGTCATGTGACTGGAACTTGGCGTTCCTTCACCAGATTTTACAATGGCGGCCACGTCACAAACTTTCTCAATTTACAGCTAAACCGTGCACTACAAGATGATTCTGAAAACATTTGAGGAGAGAAATAGGCATTACAGTAACATAATATTGACTCATATTTGATCAGCGCTGCCTAGTTTGACTGTTTGGTCGCAAGTGATTGACAGCTGCTCAGAGACGGCAGCTGGACAGCAGACCTCAGATCAGCTCTTACTGCTTGTTTTCCTCCGGTCTGTGAAATCTTGCAGATAACGTTAAGAGCACCGGAGGACACAAAGGCACATGATTTTTTTCAGGTTACCTGTTTCATGTACTACTGTCACGGTATAGCGACTGTTTGTATAAAAAATAACTTTTTAAAATCATATTTGCTAATCACGCCTACTTCAGCTTTAAAGGGCAATGCCACTCATTTATGGGCGGATTATTATTATTCCGTGCATGGTGCAAGATGAATGTAACCGCTCTCCTGTGCAGGTTTTGAAGTGTTGGAGCCTCACATGGTCATGAATCATCCAATGAAAATGATGAATTGCGTTCCTGTATTTCCTGTCATCATTTCCCCCCCCCCCCACATGATTAATGAATTTACAAACAGTAAGGCAAAAATCATTACAATAACAAAGTTATCATCCTCAAAACTGAGCAGATATCACAATCGACATAATGCATTTACACAGACAACAAATACAAAATAAATAGATACATTTTAACAAAGCATGACATAAATAAAACAAAGTTAAAAAAAGAGGATTTGTTAGTTATAGGGTCAGATAATTTTCAAGTAATATAAACAGATCTTTGGTATATTTAGATTCCATTAATTTAAGGGACTTAATATAGAGTTGAGTTTCATCATAATAGCACATGAAGATGGGTGGGTCTTTAAGAATTTTGCCTTATGAATAAAGCATTTGGCTAAAAGTAGTAGAGTCCAATTTTCTGTCTTCGAATAAAACACCAAAATGATACTGTTGTGATCAATAGTAGGCATTGCTGTGGATTTGCTTTGTAGTTTCAATATCACCTTTAGAGAAAACACTCATTGCTCTCAAAGCCAAATCTTAATCTTAAAAATTCACTGGAACTTTCCTTTCATCACATGAAGTCTTCAGGGTGAGTTAGGACACATGCAGTAGCTAGGAACAGCAAGGTTTCATTTGCAAAATGCTAATTATTACTCATAAAGAATGCATATGTTCTTTGTTTGAATAGACAAACATCATCAACATTGATTAGACATCATTGCAACCTTACCACCCCATGTTCCTTCATCCCTTTTTTCTCTAAATGAGGACATGAGGTTTGTTAATCATGCTATTTCAGGGTGTAGAGTAAATGTAACTGAAATATCAACCATGACAATTGTGATGTGGTTTATGTGTAGATGACAGTTGAGTTCAGGTGAAAGCATAAACTATGTCTAGATATGCACATTTCCTTTAGCATATCTTAAAACTGAGTTAGCACAGCTTTTATTTATTGTCAGATGAGACATTTCAGTTGTCTGGTTTGTTATTTTGCACTTATGACAGCAGCTGACATTCAACCTCAGTCCAGGCTTGTGACATTGTCCCAAGATAAATCTATTGGTGACCTCGAGGCAACATGACAGACACTGTTTCTCTGGACGTCTTCTGTATCGTCTCTCCCTTGTGAGTTAAAAGAGATGGACAACATTGTTTTGACAGTGAACAACAGCACGGTGACAGCTTTATGTTTTTATTTGAGCTCAAAAATAGAACATTTTTTGAGGTCATTGGGCACAAAAGGTGAGTTCACATCATGTTTCATCATGTAAGAGTCCACGAACTATGATCTAGGTGAAGAGGCTGTCCACTACAGTAGCACTCTAAAACCATGCATAGCTATATGATGCTATGAGAGATTATGTAGCATGTATCATTACCTGACATAACATTGTGCTTTATTTGAACAACACCTTATTTGCATCGTAATTATTACATATCTTATGAACTTATATTCATAATTTCATTCCCCCCAACAGCCCAATAACCGGTACACAATCTTGACTCCATTTAAGATTATGTATACACATATAGAGTTTAAGTAAGTGCCCAAAATGTGAATGTTCAAGTAATGTGAAACAAGATTTTCTAACAGTAATTATACATGAGGCAATTCTATTTCTATTATATTCTTGCTATATACAGGCCAAAAGCAACCAGGCAATTATACATGTTCCATCATGTATATCATGCCCTATTATAATACACAGTAAGATGAAAGCTATAAATAAATAGGTTACTATTGGTTATAGTATGCATATTTACTACTAATGTACACACAAAAACCTCGGCATATGTATTGCTAAGCCTTCTGCAATTGCTTTCTGGTCCTTGACTGATGTGTATAAATTGGATTTCTTTACATAACTATCATTCAACTAATGGAATACTGTAACCAAAACATAGTTTTTGCGCTGCATAAAACACATCTCGGTCTTGGGAGTGTTTTCTTCTCATGTGACTGTGCAGTTTTGACGGAGGGTGATGTATGCTGTACAGATTGTAATGCCCCCTGAGGCAAATTTGTGACATTGGGCTATACAAATGAAATTGACTTGACTTGTGTTATTGCTGACATGTCCAAATAAAGCAATCTTAAAATAGAAACCACTCATAGAGCTAGCAATTTCTGCTGTTTTTTACTAGGGGAAAAAACAAGTTTGTGGCTACTTACCAAGATGACAAACCCTGATATTTTGGGGGAAAAAATAAACAAAATAAAACTCACCCTGAAGTAAACATGTAAATCCCCTCAAAAGAAAAAATACCCTGCCGGATTTCTATAATCTGTACAGAATCTCAGAATTTAGATGCAGAGGTTAGGGACTTACTACTTCATTACATAATTAAGGCTAACATTACCATTGAGCACCAACATTATTCCTTGCTGAAGAAAATCCCCCGGCTAAGCAGACTAATACTTCAGTGGGACTTCAGAATTAAGATATCTGAAGTGGTACTCCAGCCATTTATTGTTCCATTAAAGAGGACCTATTATGCTTTTGTGCATTCCCATTCCTTTAGTGTGTTATATAGTTTTTTGTGCATGTAAAAGGTCTCAAAAATGTATAAAGGGAGTTACTCTCCCCCATAGAAACACTGCTCCTGAACTGCCTGAAACGCCTTGCTAGAAGTCCCGCCTTTTCTTCCGTAATGTGGTGATGTCACCAAGTAACACATTTGCATAATACCTGCCTAGTAGTTTGGCATGCCCTCAAATAAAGCTAGTTAGAGCGGAGCTGGAGTGGAGTCCGAAGAGTTTGATTCAGTTGACCAATCACAACAGAGTGGGCCAGCTGACCAATCAGAGCAGACTGTGCAGGAGCTCAACAGAGCGTTTCCGACAGAGGGTGAAAAGAGGTGCTGCAGCACATAAAAGTAATGCGTTTTTTGAACATTAAAGCATGTAAACATGTTCTAGTGGAAAACTTAAATAAAAGTATGCACCTGAAAATGAGCATAATAGTTCCTCTTTAAGTTTGGGGATGAAGCAGAGATTGAGATATCTTGACTTTTAGTTCTTAGTACGGGTCAAGTTCCAAAAAGGCTGGGTCCTACATTTCCCATAATGCAACTCAATGGTGTCATTAGTTAGGACCTCCCAGTTTGGTAAATTTATCAAACTGCACGCCCCCCAGTTTGTAACACAAGCTGTCTGTTACAAATGTGTACAAGTCTGAGCCGAGATTACTGTAATTTTCATTGACTCGACAAAGCTCCTCCAGATCTCTCTAGTAATCTTCATACTAGTAAATAGTGTAGTGCTCCTTTAATGCAAACAGAAACATAATTTCAAGATCATGTGGGAAGCAGCGGTTGTCTATAAAACAGCATGGTGTATTCAGGCAGTAGTCCATCCAAAGTAAATCCTTCAAGATACAGTTTGGGCAAAATAGTAAAAATTCCCCAAAATCCGGGGGAACAATAAATGAAATGCTGCTGTGAAAAAGCCTTTAAGCACAGAAGAATGCGTAGTCCTGCTACGGTCCTTTAAATGCCGGGTGTCTCTGTCAGAGCCCAGCATGAAGAGGAACATGTTGTTCCAACTTTGAGGAGAACAAGACATTCAGTGCTTGTACCAAAACAACCGCGGCGCTCCTTGTCCCCAAGTTATCCCCATGCACACATTGAAACATGTGTGTTTTGGTGCAGCCCCACACACATAAGAACTTGATGTACTCTCATGAATCCGTTCTATACGGTGCTGAATAAGCGTACACACACAAACTGAGGCCATGCATTCTGGAAAAACAAGTTATAGTAGAGCAGAAGAGAGTAGATTAGTAAGTGGAAGCGGTGCTTAAAATTCTGGGAGTGTGACGGCTTCTTTCAGCACCTGGCTCACTCACTCACTCATTCCACACACAAACAACTGTCCATAAGTCACGGAGTATCCTTACATCAGGAGGAACCACTCAACCTGTCTGATGCCACGGTGTAAGGGGAACTTTAGTCCTAGAAGATGTCAGGGCATAGGCTCCAGTCCTGTCTGTCTTTAGCCTCCCAGTAGCCGCCCCTGTAGACGTAGGTGCTATCTCCCGTTGAATCATCTGCTCTCTTCTCAAACCACATTGGCTGGTAGACCTCGATGTCTTGCCCTAATGACACAGAATCATATTATCTTAAAGAGGTAAGAGCCATGTAAGAGGTAAAAGGCAGAGTCTCAATTGTAAAGATCCCCTCCAGACATGTTTTGTTTGATCATTACTCTACTTTAAATAATAATTTGTGTCTTACACAAAAAAAGGTCAATTTCACAGTTCACAGTCCCTCATTGAAAAATCCAGAATATGCAAATATTGTTCATTATAAAACACAAGATGTGTCTTACTTCATTGAAATCTTTCAGTGTATGTGCACTGGATGTTTCAAGTTTCGACATCACACTTGTGTAAGCTGCATATTGGACCACTATTGGTGTCCAAACTAATTGTGAGCCTGCTTGTATGTTCACATGTTAAATGATTTACTGTAAACTGAGAAAAGAGAAACTTTCCCCCTTCAGCAGATGAATTTGAAAGCTGCCCTCTAGTGTCGAACTGCACATACAGTACATCATTCTGCACAGTGAGGCTCAAACTACCAAGTGAAAATAACAATAAGTAAAACACATTTTTGAGCAGAGGGGTGCTTTCTCGTTGGTTTCCTTGTTCTTACCTTCCTCCAGGGCCTGATTGGATTGCGCCTCCCTTCTTTTCCTCTCCAGCCTCTGACACTCCTCCAGACGCTGCTTCTGGGTGTTTGCTTCATCCCACACGCCCGCCTCCATAAGCCGCTGGTCTGGCCGCAGACGACTGTCAGTGGGCGCAATGCCCTCCTCTGGCTCGTTGAGAGTCAGAGCCAAGGAGGAGAAGTAATGCATGTTCTCTGCATTATCTCTGGAGAGTGAAAGATAGAAGAGAAATAGGAGCGGGCCGATGACAAAGGGGAGTAGGTTGCAATGCCACAATCAGTCATCAAGGTAAAGTGGAAATGTGTTCGATAAGATAAACATACGGGAGAGGATATTTTTTCCACAACAGTTTGGGCTGAAGAGTCTGATAAACTGTCTTTTGTTTGCCTTCAGAGCCGCCGCATCCTTGGCTGCTGTCTACTATTTTGGCACTCTCCATCTTGTCGTCCCAGGTTCCTGACAGGATGTAATGGGCTGTGCCCTCTCTGTCCTCTATCACCCCTGTCACCTAGAGACACCAGAGAAGATGACACACAGGAAGAGATCAGTTACATGCATTTTCTGACTGCTATAGGCACTGACATATTCACAGCTGGGCACTGCTTTACTTACTTTTTAAATTCTAATTTGGACAGCTCCTTTAGATTTTGGGTGTGTTTGAATCATGTACCTATTGTGCACAATAGACTATATGAAACAGAGGAAAAGCTCAAGGGATGATATAAACTCTTAGGCTCCTGCTCCTAACTAGCTGATGAGTCTGTGATTTCATTATGGGAAGATGCTGATATTATGACACAACATCTTTTAGGAATAATACATCTCTTTAAGGTTATCTACACTGGTAGACTAAGCACGGAGGACACAAGACTTGTTAAACATATTAAGAACCACATGAATGACGCTAACAGTGTTTCTGGACACAGGCTTGTGTAGAAGTAAATGCAATGAAATCTGAAAGAAGACAACCGACAAAGATGATAGCTGTCTGTTTCCCATCTGAAATGACGCCCTGTAGAATGGAAAGAATGGAAAGGCACAACAGACTCACTTTACGTGGGACATCTCTGGAGAAGTAGCTGTAGGGGGAGAATTTGAGACGGCAGGTGTCCTTGGTCGTGTTGTTCACAATGTCAATGTCCCCAGACTGCCAACGGCAACAGACAGGAAAACAGCAAGAACAACAGATGTGACTTAAAAGTATATGATGACCCGAATTCCTTTCCTCTGCAACGCAAACAACCACACACCTACTCATTGATGCAAAGCAAATTCAATTTAATTTGTAAATTTTGTCTTTCTGAACAGTAGTTACCTCTCTGTTGCCTAATTCAGTTTTTTTCTTTGGAGTGAATTGTTTTTTAGTAGGCCAGAAAAGTTATTATTTTCATGTTTTACTGGTCTAAAAATAAGCACACACTCACACAATACAGGTTGTGGTTTTGACAGTTAAAGTAGAGAGAGGGGCACACCTGATCAATCCAAAGTTTCCCCACAATGATGTTGTGCACCGTTGAAGTCACTTTGCTCCAAATGTAGCGGTTTCCGCTTGAGTGGAACTGCAGGTGAATGTTTCCTACAGAGAAGACACACAAACATCAAAAAGTTTTACCGCTACTTGAATATGGTGAATTATCCGTGTTCTAACAAATATGTAGTGTGTATTTACAGGTTGTATCTGGCTTGTAGTGGTATTTATTATATTTTATAAAATGAGTAGCTTAAATCAAGCAATTTGATTGTTTTATAGCCATGATATAATACCCACATACCATTGCTATGACGTCTAATTCCTTTGCACTTTCAGTATCACTCTGCGTCTGGGGAAAAAACTTGAGACTAATATGTTGTCATGGTTGCTTAGCAACAGGGTCACAGGGGCTCACTTCCACCAACACCGAACAGATTACAGATACAAAGTAAGAAAGTCAGCTGCTAGAACCCGATACAAAATGGAAACAATACTTCCTCCACAGCACCACGATTCAGACACTATTCGATGTGGGCCTTGACACCAGAGAAAGTATGGCCGTAAGTGGATTGGCAACCGAAACTTGGGGACCGGAGAAACCGGAGCAACATCCTCGCCATGCCAAACAACACACCTCCACCGAACAAAAAAAGGCAAAACTAGTACAAGCAGTTATCAGAGTCATCCTACTGACGCTGGACAGTTGTGGTTGCACAATAAATGTCAACATACAGATAATGTAAATAAAGAGCCAAATAATGAAATCAATATAACGCCAGCTTGTGATGAGAAAAGAAATATGCTAGCTGCTAGTGTACGTTCCATAGCAACCATCCTTCCATAGCAACCGCCTTTGTAAGTGCAGGCAGGACGGCCTATTGTGAACATTATTATTTGTCAATAAAAAACGTTTTAAGTTGGAATGTGTCTATAACTTGCCATACTTGATGACCGTTTTATTAACAACGCTCGTTAGTTGTGATATAATCACAACATAACATGGCCTGTTATGTAGTGAGCTATTGCTTCAGTATTCTGATTTTTGGCATGAATGGCATCAATTGACTTGTTTCTTACCTAATGGCATGACAGAAATATATTTCCCCCGAAACTTGCTATCGATAGTAATATGCTGCCACAGGGTCCATCCTCGCTGTGATGTCACATGGTGGGCAGCAGCTGGTGGGTGATGACTGACCTGAGGGTGAATGGTTGCAGCTGGTGTGAGCAGGCAGTACAGACGTGTATTTATGTTTTTGTCCTTCACTACATGGGGTAATTTTATCTGTGTGTGTAAAATATACCTGTAAGGATATGTGTCTGTGTTTGTCTCACCTGCTCTGAGATGGAGCGATAACCATACTCCTCCAGTCGGTCCAGCTCGTAAGTCTCCCCCAGCAGAGGGTTGAAGGGCTTGGCTGTGCGATGGACTGTGGTGGAGTAGGAGGAGACAGAAAAGGCGGCCACCAGGCACATCTGCTCCAGAGAGGAGTCACAACGAGCCGCCCGGTCCAGGAGCTCGCTGTACTCCAGATCCTCAGTCAGACGCTGTAGCATCGACAGCGGCTCGTTGAAGTTTACCTGCAATCAAACACAGACAGAAAAAGACTCAAATTAAAACTCTAATTCAAAAAACTATATTACAGCCAATTTGTACTGTGCGTTTTTCATTTACAGGCATGGGTATCTTGGAGAGATCTTTTCCAATACAGTTCTTCATGATGCTCCAAAGGTTAAGGGAGTAATTTGGTTTGTCAGGAATACGACTGCGTCTTGGTCTTCGTAGCTGCATGTGGTTTGTGCCTGAGGTGTCCTGAAAACAATATGACAACATTTTTAATTGTCTTAAATTTAAGTGCATATGGTGTGCATAAGTGTGTGTATAGCAACAACTAGTAAGACAGCTAAGCATGCTTGGGACCTACATTCTCATTGTGAGTCCAGTCATTGGACATCCCTCCGCTCATCATACTCTGATTGCTCCCTGAGCGCCTGAGAGAAAGCAACATCATTTAGACACAATG
Source organism: Sebastes umbrosus (assembly GCF_015220745.1). NCBI lineage: Eukaryota > Metazoa > Chordata > Actinopteri > Perciformes > Sebastidae > Sebastes > Sebastes umbrosus. The sequence goes on from NC_051287.1 coordinate 20,132,323, forward strand.
GCTGATGGAGAACGCAGCTCTGAGATTAGTCTGTATAGAGATGATGTCTCACTTGTGCTGTATGTTGCCACTAGCAGTCACTGTTATGAATGCAGGGGAGTCCTCCATGGCATCGAAGAACTCTGCCTCGTCATTCTCATCGCTCGCGTCCCCCTCCTGAGAGCGCTCCACGCCTGCGGCGACAAACACAGGACAAGGGGATGGGTTATCAGAGTGTCTTCAATCTTTATATATAAAAGTCATACATATTGCAGTGCTGGTTTACAAGGTGGCCAAATAACAGAGACATCTTACCGTAATACACAATAGCTAAAAAACAACAACTTGAGACTCGACTCTGGTTGATTATCATTCCTTAATTGTTTGCAAGTGATGCAACAGAAGTTAGTTGGCCTATTTACAGCTCTGTAAGTTGCTTTATGTTGCCATGAAAACAAAAAAAAAAAGGGAATACCAGTGGCAACTTAATATACAAGTCACTTGTGTATTGACTTTTCTTTGATTTACATTAGCTGTTGCCTTAATTACAGCTATAAATTGCAACCATTGTAAAATTATGTAATGTAGCTAAAAAAAATCTAATAAATTATGAGAATATGTGACAAACAAAAAAAAAAACTATACTGACAAAGAGGAACAGTTGTTTCAAGAAGACCTTTACCAACACTAATTAGAAGACGCTTAATAAGATATTTGCTTCACACGCTGAAGCTTTGTTTATACTCGCCTCCACAGATGGCCCGCGAGCTACGAGCACGCACAAAGGCGTTTATGCTCAATGTTGGTCGCAGATTTCTCTGAAACGCCAGAGGGCATACAAAAAAATATTCTGTGAAGAAGCGACAAGTCAACGAGTGTTACTGGCAAATATGCCACGAACCAAACTCCTGAATGCCAAGGAGGAATTGTAATTAACTGTAAACTCATATCTCATATTCATGGATATACTGTACTTTATCACCTTTATACAATCCCTTTAAAGAAACGAGTCAAGTATTAAATGGATTATAATGAAACAAAGGTTGAAAGGTTTAATATTCTGTAAACAATTGGATGCAAAATATTTACTCAAATATAGATATCTCCTGCTTTTAAAGCATTTAAAAACAAATTAAAACACTTTCTATTTCATTATGTTATTTTATAATTTAAGTTATTTGCTTTTATCTTATTGGGGCAGTCATTTCTGAAAAAGGCCTATTCACAAAAATTCAGAGGTGCACCACAAAGTGCTGCGACAACTTGCGGGGCCTTCATGCTTTATGCACAATACGTGATGATGTTAATTTTGGCTTGCACACCTTTGCACCAGGGACACTACGTCAATCATAAACCTTAATATCTATGAACTCAAAATGTTTGTTAAATTAGCACATATGACAATCAGAACAAAAAACAAACATTATACTTGTCACTAAACTACTATTTTGTTGTTATGCGATTCTTTTACTTCCCATGTAGAAAAATGCACTAAAAATATAGATATGATAATTCTGACTGAGCCACATTTCTGTGATAGACATGCACCACTACTACTGGACAGAAGAGGGCCATATTCCTATTCTGTGAGACTTTACTTTGCCTTTCACACTAAAAAGAGAGTGATGTGTCTCACCTGTGTATGAGGTCGGATTCTCCCTCCAGGCTCTCTCCAAGCTGTTGTGCTGTTTGGCTAACTGTTCGATGGTCTCTTCCAGATGGTGACGCTGCTCTCTCTCATGCTTCAGGGTCTTTTGCCACCTCCGGCTGTGAGATTCTGCTACGTCCAGAAAGTCACGACAAGCCTGAGGTGTGAACACAAAAAACACACATCAGAAAGATGCAGGCAGAGCCCTTGGGCTGCTTTCCACTCATTAGAAGAGATCATTCACAGCAGCTAGTTATACTGGCTGAGGCTTGCATGGCGTGAACTCACATTGATCATAGCATTGGAGGTGATGCGGAAAAGGGTGGCTCGCTCATTAACAGCTTTCACTCTGTCTGTGCTTTCGACGGATCCACGCAGTTCCTCGAGTTCGCTGAGGGAGCGCTGGAGAGCGGCGCCGTGCTTTCCTATCAGCTCATTACAGGTGCTCAGGTCGTCTAGCTTGCTGGCCAGAGTCTTGAGCACCCCTTGGGTTAGGGCTCGGTCCTCCTGGGGTACGGGGCCTTCATCTCCAGAGTCATCTTCACACAAAGACAAAAAAAAGAAAGACAGTAGAGAAATTACATAATTAACCAAAGCTGACGGGTATCATTAGAGGTTATTATGTCTGTAGTAAACAGCACATGTCTCATCTGACATCGGGAAAGCTATTTTAATACTCTAAATTTAGATTGAAACGAGTTGAGAGAATGTTTGTGGGGAACGGATGGGGGAAGATAATAACACTTCACACTCCGATCCCCCCACACCCCTTCCTCTACAAGATCGGAAAGCTGTGAATGAACACCGTTGCCCTGGAAACATAGGCCCATGCAATCGGGAGGCAGGGCTATTTTTAGAAGAAAAGGAGAAAAAAGATGACGCACTACCCTTTTTCTCCTCTCCTCTCTCTACCCCTCATTGGCATGAGCTGAGCTATCAGTCTCAGGGATTTTAGAAGAAGAGCCGACAGAAAAATTATGACATTGACTTTAAAATGTCTTAACTACTTGAAACGTACAGTATTTCTCTTCTAGTTTTTTTTTTTTTTTTAGCTTAAAATTCAGGAAAAAGGCTTCAAAGTTAGATGACATTTTTTCTATATCTACTTGATCTACTTGGTTATTGAAGCTAAATCACTATTATGCACCTTTTTTGTATGGTTGCAGCATGACAACTATAAATGTCAAGATACATTTGACACTAAACCTTGGCTTTCAAATAAATTCTGAGGCTTTGAATAGTGCTTATAAAAATAGACCTGGGAAAGAGTCTGTAGGTCGGAGAGGGTAATAGAGCAAACTGTGCTCTATTAAAGAATCTCAGTGAAAAAAGATTCAAGACACTTAAAAAGCTCTACTATCATTTGTACAAATTAAGATAATGTCTGGTTTGCTGTAGACAGTTACAAATGATTGACTCCGTCATATGCAATGGAACTTTTCTGGGTCAAAACATTTCTTCTCTGCTAAAAGAAACAGATTGTGTGTGTAATCTGAAAACTCCCGAGCACGATGACTGAATCTAGGCCAGTCTGCATTGCCTGTGAGTAAAACCAAAGCAGGGAGGCAAACTACTACTACTTATTAGAGGGGGAAAGAAATAAAAAAAAACAATCAGGACAAACTGGTATTATAAAGTCTCAGGAGGGGAAGATTAAAAATGCGAGGGTAAAACAAAAATCCTTCAGGCATCTGTAACGATTTCATGACCCATATACAGTAGAGAGAAAAAGGATCTCACTCAAGGTGTTAAAACACTATATTCTGAATTTGATTTGTATATATGGAAGTGCATTTCTTCTTACACATCCATGGAAACATAACATACGTGCTGGGGAGAGGCTTACTGGTCTGCTCTGTGTCTACTAATGGGTTATTTTTCACGCAGGACACTGGAGAGTCTGAGACAAACCGGTGACTCATCCATCGTTGAATCATGAAAACACACCCGCAGGTGATAGAGGGAGCACCAGTATGGACACAGCGTGGGAAGAGATCGGTGTTAAAAAGCTTCTGCAATCAGAGTCTGACTGTAATGTGCTGAAAGCTTGCTGTAGCACAACCTGAGCTAGCCCTTGTAAACAGTTATTTCAATTCATACTCAGAGATGTTAAACTTTCTCCCTGGATTTAATGGGTGTTGGAGAGTAATTTTATATCACAACATATTTATGCATATTCTAAAAATGTTTCTCAAGTGAGGTGCCAGATAACTTCCGCAACATCCACTTAATTACTGCTCTTCTAATCCACTTCTAGCCAATTTATTTGCCCTGCTATAATTGCCACTAAGCCCATAACCAAAGGCTCATGCAATAATAATCCATAATCACATCACACACACACACTTTACCAAAACACACAAGGATCTGTGTGTGTGCTTAAATTATTCTGAGTCGAGATATTTTGAAGAATAATACATTAGATTAGGATATTAAAATGGCCTTGGTCAGCTAATAAATCTATGATGAAACTAATTGAAAACAATGAAGACAAAACTGAACCGTGGGAAACCTCAGTGAGAAAGAAAAGCTGTGTAAAATCTTCTAAAAGGGCTCAGCTCCTTAAATCTGGTTTAGTATTTTTGCTGTAATCTCTCCCAGTGAGGCCAAGTCCATTCATTGTTATACAATGGTAGATACAGCATAAAAACCTCAAACAATCTCCATATGCTAATGTGGCCAGACGGACATAAAAACAGTGATTTGCATCTTGCAGGTGAAAACCTTTTACTCCACAGTAAAGGGTGCTTAAAGGCACACACCTTTTATAGGAGTGAATCCTCTAGCAGCTGTATTTACAGTAATAATCCGGAGAAAGCGTAGGATTCAAATCAGTCAAATACGACTGAGACTGACTGTTAAATACTGTCCTGTTGTTCTGCAGTGACTTTGAAAATTGCGATGCCATTTTGTCAACTTTAAAGCAAATTCTGTCTTGTGAGAAATCCAATTTACACAGACATATGCACAAAATACAGCCAAACTTACTGAACTCCATAAACAGACACAGTGCATTAATTACCCACACATGCATGCAGGCAAGCACACAGCTTCTATCTTAATTCTTATTCGGCTCTTAGTAAAAAATAGTTAAAAGGTTACTTACAAGGTGATAAACATTGAAAAGGCTACACTCGTGCCTCCCTATTGTCCACAGAGTGTATGGCGGAAAAATATTTTCAATGAAAATCCTCACACCCTCTCTCTTTTTTACCCCTCCTGCTACCAGAACGGGAGGAGGAGTCTAAAGGAAGGTCATTTCATTCAGCTCTCACTGTCGTCACACTGAAGGAGACAGGGAGGGAGGAAGGAGACGGAGTGGGAGGGAGGGAAGGAGGGAGGGAGGGAGGTGGTAGCTGCATGTGCATTTGTACACATTTGTGCAAGAGATGGAGACAAAGAGAGGGGGAAAAATCCACTGTGCATTTTTGCTCCTATTTTTTCTTTTAAGCAAATAAGGCTAACAGGCAGCAAACTAAAAATGTCTCCCAGACTCTTTAAAATACAATACATATATTATATTACATTATATCAAATTATATTGTGTGATAAATAAAAAGTGAATATTGTTCAGAATAAGCAATTTAAAATGACATGATTAAATGCAGATTTTGCATTAACACACATCACACACTTGCCCCAGCTGACCATCTCCATCAGAACACATGGAACAACATTGCCCTCTTGTGGCTTGTTGTTTATATAACAAATAAATAAAAATATGCATTTAGCTAAATAGGTCTTGAATGAGCCTGCATTCAGGTTACAGCTAAAATTAGTTTGCCTACCTTGGACTTTCTCAGGTGATCTGTGTTGTTTCTTCAAGGTATGTTTGGGGCATTCTGCAAGTTATTTCTTAAAAGGGACAACAAAGCTATCAATAAAAAAAAATGACACTGGTTAGTTTGCCTGCGGGCTGCACGGTGGTGCAGTGGTTAGCACTGGTTCAAACCCGGCTTGGGCCCTTCTGTGTGGAATTTGCATGTTCTCCCGTGTTAGTGTGAGTTTTATCCAGGTTCTCCGGCTTCATGCAGGTTAGGTTGACTCTAAATTGCCCGGAGGTGTGGATATGAGCGTGAATGGTTATCTGTGGTCTGTGTGTCAGTCCTGTGATAGTCTGGAGACCTGTCCGGGTGTACCCCGCCTTCGCCCAATGTCAGCTGAGATCAGCTCCAGCACCCCCGCGACCCCGAATGGGATAAGCAGTTACAGATAATGCATGGATAGTTTGCCTGCATGAAGAGGCTGCCCATTTTGAGCACTGGCACTGGGTCACACAGAATAAAAAATATCCATCTCACCTGAGTGATTCATCAGCTGAGTGGAGTTGGCCCTGGCTTGCTGCAGGGCAGAGACCCATCGCTGACACTCTCCCTCAGAGGTGGCCTTCAGGTGGTAGCTTCGGCCTCCGCTAGTTAACACCAGGTGGCAGGTGTCGCCCACCTCGATGTGTGCTGTTGCCAAGGGAATGGTGCCCCGGCAGGTATGCGCCATCTCTGCCTGAGTCCTGAGGGAAACAAAAAAAAAACAGTTGGAGAAAAGATGACCAAGGGCAGCTCTGCTTTTGATTGATTTCAAAGTAGTTTACTGTTAAAATAGCATCCCATAAGTCTCTCAAACATGATGAAGCCTTTTCTCTGCTGTCATGCTTTGGACAATATGTAGCCTACATTTCTCTAGAGGCTTTAGAACAATATGTACTGTAGCTTAACACTTTGACCTTTAATCTTATATCATTATAGCCGCTTTATATTGAATATTCTTTACAAGGTAGTTTAGCATTCCCTTATGGTTTGTTTATAACATACAAAACATACATTTTATCTTTATATTATACAATTCGTACATGGATTAACCACCATATTCAAAATGTATAGTAATATATAGAACAGATGAGTCACTCTTCTTAGGCTATATTTAGTCTTCCTACATCTCTCTCCAGCATTTATCATTGTCATAACACTATATAGGTTACAGTTCAGTTAACACCATCTTTGTCGTTTGATTTCAACTTGTGCAAACAAATAACACTAGTTAACTAACTAGCTAACTAACTGGTTAACTAGCTGGCCAACTATTTTCATTCATAAATGTATTATTCACAACTCATGTCTCTACTCATGGCTAACTGCCTACTGAGGTGATGTGTATTGTTGCTAAGCAACAGGCATCACTCAGGGCACTCCCTCCTCGGCGGATGTAACGGTACGTTAACGTTAAAAACTTCACTTCACGTCACAAAAAATCCTCTTTTTCAACAAATCAACGATCCAACAAATGTAATAATGATAAACCTTCCATGTTAAATGTTAAATACTAGCTCTAGAGAGTGTATTTGTGGTTCAGTGCTCTACTATAGCCGTGAGTTACCTGTAGTAGGACAGCAGGCCGTTACTGAGGACGAACCAGCGCCGCTGGTAGCCCTTCAGGTAGTTGGTCCATTTAAAGAGCCAGCCTTTGTAGGTCCCGGTCAACAAGCACGGCAGCTGGAGCCCCGGGAGGGTCGGGGAGGGCAGACACTTCCCCAGCTCGTTCATTTGCTCCTCTCGGGCCGGGTAACGTCAATACCTCCAGCGGGATGCGGACGGAGAGTCCGGTGCCGGAGTCTGTGGAGTATCCGCCGCCTGTCAGCAGCTGTAGCCGGTAGCTAGCTGCGTGCCAGCTGCAGGGCTGCACCGGATCCTCCGCTAGAGCTACTACTGTTAGCTTGCAGCTGTTTCCTCTCTCTACTCTGAGATAGTTTATAAATATCTACGTAGTATCAGCTAGAATGACATAACAGCCACATTATGACACTACGTACATAAGGGCTGAGCCTGCACTTTGACTGCGTGTGATAATAAAGCCTGTGGATGTGAAAGGATGTGAGAGAGGAGAGAGAGCAGATCATGATGACGTCCTTATCACAGGATGGTAGCATATGGGTGCAAGTCTCTGTGTGTGTGTGTGTGTGTGTGTGTGTGTGTGTGTGAGTGTGTGTGTGAGTGTGTGTCACACATATGGCATGCACTGCAGTTTTCTACATCATTGCAGGAGAGGAGAGAGTTAGAGGATGAATACTGCCAAGAAAAAAAGGGTTTGATATTAATTTCAACAAGGTCATGACACAAAATAAATATATATATATATATATATATATTTTTTAGATCTTTCAGACATCTGAGAAAAATAGTAATTAAGAGATTGAATTTTTCCTATTAAAACAGTTGAAAATGTCAGAATTCAACTACTTAAAAGCTGCAGTGGGTAGATATGGAGCAAATATGATTAAAACAAGTTATTTTTTATAAAACAGTCACTATATCTTGACAGTATTGCATGAGACAGGGTTGGATAAATAGATCTTTCAGACATCTGAGGAAAAATAGTAATTAAGAGATTGAATTTTTCTATTAAAACAGTTGAAAATGTCAGAATTTTAAAGACTTAAAAAGCTGCAGTGGGTAGAAATGGAGCAAATATGATTATTATTTTTTTATAAAACACTATATCCAGTAGTGCATGAGACAGGTAAACTGAAAAAAAATCATGTGCCTCTGTGTCCTCTGGTGTTCCTAATGGCATTTGCAAGATTTCACAGACCGGAAGAAAACAACCAATCTGAGCCGAGCTGGAGCCTGCCGTCTCTGAGCAGCTGTCAATCACTCACGAACTCCGATCAAACGGTCAAACTAGGCGGCGCTGATCAAATACGAATCAATATTCTGTTACTGTAATGCCTATTTCTCACCTCAAATGTTTTCACAAACATCCTGTAGTGCACTGTTCAGCTGCTAAAATGAGAAAGATTGTGACCCGTCAGCCATGTTGAGATCAGTTGAGGAAATACCAAGCACCGCCCACCAGCCGGAGCACAGCCAATAGGAACGCGCTCTCTCTCTCTCTTTCTCTCTGAAATGACCTGTGATTGGCCAAAGTCTCCCATCACATGCTAGATTTTCTAAAGCCTGAAAACAGAGCCATGAGGAGGTGCAGAAGTCTAGTTTTCTCTCAGAACAATTACAATATGCTGAAAGGTTATTATGGAGTTTTACCCAATGATGCCAAAAACGTTCTGCCTACTGCTACTTTAATTCAGCATTTTCAAAGAAATCATAATTCATAGATTATAATCAGATATTCTAAGACATAACACAAACATTTGCTACTAAAGTCAAGTAAATCAGAATCAAATTCTGACACATTGGCTTTAATCATACTATATAATACAGCACATGGTGCATCCTTGGCACTCAGTTGCACCAGAGGGCACCACCTCCAAAGATGGCTTAGATTTCACACAAAAATATATGCTTTGTTACTAGTTTTATAAGGGTCTACTCTAAAACCTTGTGAATCCTAGAAATTAAGACATTATTTTGGATATTTAAAGATTTTTCCCTGAACTTGCGCACACTTTTTCCTTTATTGTATATTATAATTTATTCTATATTATATTATTTTATGATACGTGCCTCTTCAAACTGTCTCTGAAAAGTAAAATAAATGTGGAAACATGAAATTATCATAGACAGAATATCTCACCAAATTTATATTCTGACAGAACCGCCTTTAAGTTAACAGTGATGGATGATTATTGTATTCATTTTTTGTTATCAATTAACCCACCAAAATTAATAAATAAGGGAGCTAAAAAAATAAAAAATAAATAAAATCACACTGAACATGAATGCTTGCTTGCATTTCTTGAAACCTTTATTCAACACATCAAAATGGTAAAATATTAGACTCTTGTACAGACAATAATTTAAATAAATACCATAATTAATTATCATTAACAAACGCAACAAGCAGTATCATCAAAGAAAGGCCTAACACTTCTTGACTTTTTCTGGAGTATTTGACTATCGATTACAGGGGAGGTTACGCTTAAATAAATACAGTAAATGCTTTAATAAGTAAATAAGCAAACAGCTAACAGTTGAAGATTATTTTCATTTGGCATCATCACAGTCGTCAGTGAAAACTTAATTGTACAATCATTTCTGCAAAGTGCTTTGTGACAGTATGCCTCACAAAAAAGGGTTGTAATGTTTTTTTTTTTATCTTTTCTTTAGGTTTTGATGCAGATTTTCTCTCATCAGCATCCCCATATCATCATCATCAGAAATAAATCTCTATGGCACTACATCAGGATGCTTGATATGGTCTCCGATAGATATTTACATTGCACTGTATAACATGTTGTAAATAATACAAAACTGGTTTACACAGCACAATGCAAATAAACTCACCCAACTGATGTGGCAAGTAGAGTTAAGCGATATCTCACCTACAAAATGAAATCAACAGAGGAAGAATTTTGAACCTCTGTATATTCAGAGGTCTGCTGGGTACAGTCGTAAGGCAGTCAGCACAGCCGATAACATTTTAAAAATCGTCACGGTGAAAAACGTTGCTACAAGAGTGAGTTTCAGTCCATTGTCTTGAAGGTCTGTTGTCGTCATCACAGTGTGAATTGTTCCAGCTTCCAGCATCTTTCCCCAATCATAAAGTCTGCTTCCACTCATATGCAAAACTTCAGAGTCCATATTTTTCATTTTAAAGCAAGCCATCTTGTTCAAAAACAGAGGGCAGGAGGGAGAAGTCGAAGGGCAAAAACTTGATGCCGGTCCCGTGGTAGAATTTGTTCTGAAACTCCACCCTGAAATCAAATGTTCACATATTTTTAAAGAGGACCCTTTTAAACTTTTTCCCTTTCCTTTAGTGTGTTATATAGTTTTTTGTGCATGTAAAAGTCCTGCAAAGTTACAAAGCTCAAAGTCCAGGCCAAAGGGAGTTACTCTCCCCCACAGAAACACTGCTCCTGAACAGCTTGAAACACCTTGATAGAAGTCCTGCCTTTTCTTCTGTAACATTGTGATGTCACCAAGTAACAATTTTGCATAATGCCTGCCTAGTGGCTAGTTTAGTTTCTCCAGTTAAGGTCCTCCATGAGGGCGTATGGCGTCCCGTGGAATACACCACTCACCCCTCAGGCTTTGCATAGCATTTCAGATAAGGAGGCTCAAACCAAGAGCTTGGTATCTGTATTGTACTCCCTATTCTCTTTGTCTTCTTACAAGGCCCTACATGTACAACAAGTGTGGTCTAGGGATTTTCTGTTGATAACGAATCCATACTATGGAATAGAATATGGGACACAGTGGTAGAGTCCTTTAAGAACCCTGATCATCAGCAGATCCACTCAAACTTTAACCACAGGACATACTTTACTCAGAAAAAACACCACAAAATGAAGATTATCCCCACTATGTGACCTCTGTCCATGGTTCGGTTTGTATTGCGGTTTTTGTGTCCCAGTTTTGGTTTGTTTTGCAAATTAGGAAGAAGAAAAAAATAACTATTTACAATGTGTTTGAACACCAAAATATATAAGTAGATTGACTGATCGTAATGAATGATATTTCTATATTATATGAATTCATAACACTGCTTTTATACATGAAATAAAGCAGGCTACTTAATGGTCAAGTAGGCCTATGTCCAGACAATTGCCTTTTCTACGTCTCTGGCAACTCATCAAATAATTTGCAGGCCTGATTTTAATAGTGGTGCAATGGTTCAACAAGCCCACGGTTCAGTTTGTACGTCATTGAACAGTTCGTTTAGGTTCTTTTATATTTTGGGAATATAGCAATGTGGTGTTTTTTTTTTTAGTCAGGTGTCCTCTATGCTGTCAGATGTGTTGGGAACTGTAGTACCATGTTCACCAAAGCCACGCTCTTGATTGATTAATAGTCATCGTATCCTGAAAAACGTCTACTGTTAGCAGGCCTGACTGCAGTTAAAAAGATGCTGTGGCTCTCTGATGCAAGTATGATGCTGTAAAGTTTCAACTCTTCCTGAGATCTGTTTTCAATCGTTGTATTTCCTCTGTACACGTGTACCGGATGTAACCTCCTTGCTCTCTTTTGAGAAAATGGGAAACATTTGATCAACAAAAACTCTATATTATTTTAAAGACCCATTATTGAATATCTCATTAAAAAGGGCATTTGGTCTATTTAAATCATCTAGAACAGTCAAAATTGCACCATTTAACTTAATCACTGTCTTACACAGTAGGAAAAGCCATTAACCATTAATCCTCTGCTCACTGCCCCTCAAAGGTAAATATTTGCTATTATTTTAGTCTTCTCTGCTAGTAAATTGTCTTTGGGTTTTGGACTGTTGGTTCAAACAAAACAAGAAATCATCTTTAGTTCTGGGAAATTGTGATAGGCATTTTCCACTATTTTCTGACATTTTATAGACCAGATGATTAATCAGTTAATTGAGAAAATAATAAGTCTAATTACAATAGCTAAAATCCAATACAATGTCTAGTCTCATTTCACAGTATTCATACTATATTTCTGAGCTGCTGAAGGATTGTGAATATTCAGATCAGTTGAGACTCACCAGTGAAGTCGTAGAGCGTGGAGGAACGCTGACAATCCTTCCATGACTAACAGGATGGACACGGTGAGCACAGCGAAGAGGCCAAACACGGGGACTAAAAACACCACTCCCACTCTGGTGGTGATCCTCAGACCCAGGCGCATCACCATGCCCCACAACACTTCCGACAGCTCTGAAAGCAATACAAACAAAGAACCATGAAGAGGCAATAATACACAAAGACACACAAAAATGAACTCATATCTACGGTAGAGGAAAAGCAAAGCAATTACGGGCATGAGCCAAGCTGAGCGCCCAGAGACGCAGGTACGATGCCGTGTTGGAAATGCAGCCCAGGCAGTACTCGATGGTGTGAATGGCCTGGTACAGGAGCACATCCCCGAAGTCAAACTGCAAAAACAGTTCAAATCATATATTAGATATAATAATTCATACAGATGAAAATTAAGTTAAGATAATGTGGCTCTCCTGTTTTAATACAGCATACAATATTTATGTATTTTAAAATTTACTGGTGATCACACGATAATAAACTAGCTCCACAATTCTTTTCCGAGCCTACTTTCTCTCTTACATATATATTTTTTTCATTTATTTATTTATAAGGATTAATAAACATTGATGTATATTTCCAACTGCAGTCCTTTTAGCAAGATGTTCTAAAACCAATGACGTTACAGGTTAAAGGGACAGTGTGTAGGACTCCTCCCTTTCCAAAACCGTGGTAACGCCGTTCGCCTCGTTCAGAGGACATCCTTACATAATAACACGATTTTAGGAGCAACAGAAGTCAGACGGCAGCTGGCGGTGCCACGGTTTTGCACTCTGCGGCTCACGTTACCACAGTTTCACAAGCGTGTCAGAGAAAAATGCGAAAGGCTCTCACTGGAGCCAGTGTTTGGTTTGTCTCTTCTGGGTTACCGTAGAAACATGGTGGATTCTGTGAAGAACGAATACACAATGATTCTTAGTTTCAGCTGATTATACACTAATGAAAACATAGTTATATGTCTTTAATAGAGTGTGAGATAGGCATATGTAAGAAAGCTTAATGTAACTGCTGATAGTTTGATGGAGAAGTATGCATGGGCATGTAGGCTGTATATGCGTGAGTATGCAACAGAATATTGATGTGTAGATGTGTTAAATCTGGACTTGTGGAACGGTTTACACGGCCACGTAATTCAGAAAGTGAGGTTGGAGGACCCACAGTTCTCCAGAAGACTGAGTCGACTCACAAGTACTGTGGCATCCGCATGCCTCTTTTCGTGCATATGCAATATATAAACTGTACATGTATATTAAAACGGGAAAAGAGTTAAGTATAACTATCTGTAAAGTTTTGTATACACTGTGATAACGCCTCTTCCAAATAAAAAGAAAATAAAAAAGAAGATATTTCTGCCAATAGATCCTCTTAAATGTTAGATACTGTTCCTTATAAGAAATAAAAACATAAGACAATAAGATGCCAACAAAATCAGCGTACACACGACAACAACACAATGACCACATCCAATATTCAGTACATGCAGCCTTGCAAAGCAGTAAACATCTTTTAATGTGCAAATACAGCACATGTCGCATACACTTGAAAATGTTGTGAGTACCGTTCAAAAGAAAATTTCAGTATGTATAATGTCGGGTCATTTAAAGTTACACATATCAGCTAGAAATGCAACATTTAACACATAAAAGGCAGAGTACTGGTGGGTCTCTGACCTCTTTGGGAAGAGCTTCTCTGTTCGGCATTTCATCAAGTCCCTCCTCTTCATCATCATCTTCATAGGATGGTGCTGTGGAATTATCATCCTCACTTACACGCCTCACCCTCTCATAACCCTGAGGTGAGACGACAGCATTGATTTTATTGTCAAATTACCAAAAACTGAACATAAATATATTTCAAATATGTCTGATCACACATACTCTGCGTCTGCGCAGGCCTTTGCCTCCGCGGTACAGCCAGTACAAGTAAAGAGGTTTTCCTAACAGCAGCACAGGAACCGACAGCATCGCTATCACAACTAAGAAGATTTGCAGCCCGGTCTGTGGAATCACGACAACAAAACAATGCATTAACAAGGATCAAAACACATCCAGAGCTGATAATGTTTCAGATGATATCGTCGTCAACACGTACCTGTCCTGGGTAGAGAGGAGTGATGTCCTTCCCCTGCATGACGAACATGTTAATGAAGTGGATGAGGATGCTGGGAGCCTGGCTGGAGTCTTGTGCGCCGAACGCCAGCCACTTGTAGAGAATCATGAAGACCAGATAGCCAAAGAGACAGAGCAGGAAGAGCAGCTCAGGAAGAAATAGCAGATAGACATTAAATTTCTGTCGGAAGTGCCTGAAGGGAGAGAACAAAGTGTGGGAATAGAGAAAGTGATAAGAGAGTGGCATCAATGATTTGACCCATAAATGCTCATCAAAATATGAGTATATAATATACACAATATGTAGCCTTTAAGCAATAATACATGAAATTCTGTGGAGTAATGCACCCATGCCAATATCGCATATAGCATGCTCATTGATACATTACTGTTCTTATATTACAGATTTATTAGTGACATTTCTGATTAGCTGATTAACTATAACTGTTAAAAGTTTCTTGGAAAGATCTATGTAAATATTTAATAGTACACAGTCGGGTTTCCTTAAAACAATCCTAAAATATTAAGATAAGATAAGATAAAATAAGATATTCCTTTATTAGTCCCGCAGTGGGGAAATTTGCAGTGTACAGCAGCAAAGGGGATAGTACAAAAAACAAGAAGCATCAGCTAACACAGTAAAAAAAAGAGCTAAACAAAGTGTAACAAAATGTGAACCATTTAAATAGAAGGAAGTATAAAAATAGTATAAAAAGCAGTATATACAGTATTGACAATAAACAGACTATTAACAAAATTGCACAAGTGGAAATGATATTGCACAGTGACAATGAATGAAATTCCACCTGAAAATATCAGGTTATTGTCAGTTTTTGGTGTGTAAGTGTAAGTGTAAGCGGTCTACTGGGAGCAGTGCTGGTTGTGGAGTCTGACAGCTGCAGGAAGGAAGGACCTGCGATAGCGCTCCTTCACACACTTTGGCTGGAGCAGCCTAATAGTTTTTGTACAACAATGGACGTCGATGGCTCAGACACTCATTCAAATATTTAAAGCCAATACATTTGACAAAATCATTACAGTTAATTTTCATCGAGTAGAACCATCGATGCTGGTTAGTTAGTGCGTTAATAGGTTGCTACAATACAAATTTAAAAAAGAAGAGTTGTAACAGCTGTAGTGCTATATCAGAAGATACTAGCACGATTATAAAGATACCTGTCAGTCAACCACAATGCACAGAATACTGAAATATCTATATCTATATCAGGAGGCAACCTAGAGTTCTGAAAAGTGAGGCCAATGCTGAAGTGCCTTAAACTTGCATTCTTTCCAATAGCCAGCAGGGGGCGACTCCTCTGGTTGCAAGAAGAAGTCTATGAGAAAATGAGCCTACTTCTCACTTGATTTATTACCTCAGTAAACATTGTGAACATGAGTTTATGGTCTCAATCGCTAGTTTCTAGTCTTCTTCAATACAGCATGATGTTCATTTAGTAAATTATGGTCCCATTTAGAGTCAAACAGACCATAAAGCAGGGGATGCTTTAGGACGTGGCTACCTTGTGATTGATAGGTCACTACCACGGCGTTGTCCGGTCTGGAAATAGTCCGTGTTTTTGTCTTAGAACTTTAACCCCTTCACAGTGTGTTTTCAGTTTATTGAAGTTAATTCTAACCTTTTTGGTCGCCTAAAAAATTCGGTTGTACATAGCTCCACCCTCTTGTGTCACTTCTGGTTGCAAAAAAACAAGGCCAAAATGCCGAATTCAATGCTTCAAAACAGCTGTCCACAAAACAATGGGTGACGTCACAGTGACTATGTTCGCTTCTTATATAAAGTCTATGTTCTATATATCTAGAAATTAATTTATAGAAATGAATCCGCACATACTGATGCCTGACACTGATGGATACCTGTGCTGTAAGTACATGAAAAAGGTGATGTAACGGTTAGGGTTAGAGACTTCTATGTGGAGCCACTCACAAGTGATTGAAGACACTCAGCACCACTCCAAAGCTCATGTGAATGACCCCGATAACAACCGACATCTTCATCTTGTAGGAGTTGAGGAAGGACAGACGGTTCACTGCCATGTTCCATATCTGATGGGATATTAAAAAGCATCTCAGTGAAAATGATCGGAAATTGATCATCAATTATATCCTGACTGTAATGTCTGAGTGCATTTACTCACAGGATCGATTCCAAATGGATACGGTCCGCTGAAAACGCCGGTGACGTTGGGGTCCAACGTGAGCAAAGCGTTTGTTTGGAGGGTTTTATTTCTGCAATGTAGAAAAAAAACATCAAAACACCACATGTACTGACAGAAAGAGTGTTTCTGAGTGTGTATTTTACTGCTAACTCACGTCCACTTCTGATTTGTGAACATCGCCTTGACGCTCCACCCAGAGCCAAATATGTTGAGAGACTTCGAGAAACAGTCGTTGTAGATCAGCCCGGTGTAGATAGAGAAAAGACCCATCATCAGGATGATGTAACGCCCATGGAAGAACGTCGTCCATATCTGAGGTCAACAGAGACACGGCTATCAGCTGAAACAAATTCACAATCATCATCAGACTGGATGAGAGGAACAGCTAAATCCCACCTCATTACTGGAGCGTTTCTTCTTCTGCTTCTTCTCCGTCAGCACCATCCACAAGGCAAAGAGACTCAATACCATCCCGTGGCCGAGGTCGCCGAACATCACGGCGAACAGGAAGGGGAACGTGATGATGGTGTAGGGAGCTGACAGTGAGAGACACATCTTTAATGTACTTAGTCTGAATTTTCTCCAAAGCAAACAAAAAACAGTTTATTCTTTACAAGACACAGACAGTGTGAGTTCTTACCTGGGCTTACCTCGCGATAGTCCCCCACCCCGTACGCCTCCACGATGCTCTGGAAGCCAGATGTGAACTTGTTGGTTCTCAACAACGTGGGCGGAGTGTCGGTACTCGGTATGCGGTTCACAAAAGACGGTACGGTGGCATCGCCTTTTCTCTGTTAATAAAAACGATTCTGAAATCAAGTTCTGTATCAACCAGCATTATTATTATTTACAGAAAAAGACACACTGACGATGTTTGGAGCTCCCTCATGTCAAATATTTACAGGTTTGAGTGATTCTCTGACCAGAAAGTATTTTAGCTGGTGCATTCTGGGTAAGATTGATCTGAAAACTACCAAATAAGCAACCTGGAGCAGTAGGAATTGCTGGCACATACGGTACAGCAACAAAAACTACAACAACAACAAATGATACAGCCAATAATAAAACAAAAAAACATGACAGATGGAGTGGTTCGGGAGAGAGAGTCATCCAAAAAGCCTGCTGCCAGTAATAATGGGAAATAATTAAAAATGCATCTTAGTGATACTATTTGAGTTCTTAACAGCTGATAATCAATGCCAATTCAATTAAGATGCCAAAAATGATTTTTGTAACCAGCTCAAAATTTTGTTTTTTTTACATTGCAAGTGTTATTTTAGAGACCAGTGGGATTACCGGCGATCCCAACCAAGATTACTGTCTGTAAAAGGCTGTAGCGGGCTCAGTCTTAAAGCTAGAGTGAAGATACTGGTATCTCCACTTTATGATAATCACATGCAGTTTGGGGCAAAAACCATACAGTGTTTTTGCATGCAGTGAAAATGTGTGATTTTCGCCTATTCTAAAAAAAGCTATATTTGAATATTTCTACATACTGCGGTCCTTAAACAGTCTTGGAATTACATAAATTGGGTATGAATGGAAAGCTGAGACTCTTGTGGATCCAATGAGCCCAATTGTATTCATGTGGGATGATGTTAGTCCCCATAGTAGCCATTTCATATAGAGATATCATTTTTTTAAACTTGACCTCACTGTATAAAATGATCTGTGGTGTCCTGTAGGATAATCACAGCCTCATGAAACTTTACAGCCACAAACTAGAGACCTAGAGCATTCAGAGGATGGATGGCTTTCCTAGCTAGATTGACAATAAGGGGGTTTCTGAGCAGTTTACACAACAGAAGTGCTCACCATCCAATCGCTAAAGAATGCAATTCTTGCAGAAATCTCCAAATGTCAAACGTTTTTGATGCCAAATCACAGCGTGGTGTTCCTCAAAGTCTCAAAGTGTCTTAATGTGGTATTTTGGAGGGATTATTGATAATTTTTATCAATTCTTGAGGGGTAACATTTTTTTAAATTTAGCACCAAATCTGTGTAACAAATGGTATCAACACAAAAATTGCTGCAAGAATTGATGAGACATAATAGATCATGGGAATGACCATCATAAACTTCTATCATAATGTTCTAAACCTTATACACTTTCACAATATATTTTAATTAATTAATTTATGTTTATTTCTGATTAATGACGAGAACAACTTGACACACAGTGCTGAGCTGCATCTCAAAATTAGTCTCACCGAGCCCTCTTCTAGCGCCCCCCGCAGGTTTGCCAGGTCACTGACGGGACACCACACCTCAGCGATCAGACACTTGTTAGTGACGTCAAAGCTGCAGAGGTTCAGGATGTGGTAGATCGCCTTCATCTTTTTCACCTGCACCACCCAGCTGTAGGCCGACTCCGAGGCCTTCTGCAGGACCTGCCTCAGGTAGTCCTCGGTGCGATGCAGCACCTGGAGGGAGGAACACAGCAGTTAACCACAAACTCACTGAGAATATGTGTTAAAATGTTCCCGTCTATCTTCATCAGCCCTACGTTGTTAAGGTCTTGGATGCGAGTCCTTAAGCTGTCCAACACATCCGCCCGCTCCTCATCGTTCTCAGGGTGCGGGTAAAGATGGCAGTGGTAACTGAGGACAACAAAGACAGAGATATGTACGCTGATAAAGAAGAAGAATACAAACAGGAAGTTAAACGTAAAAGTCTTAAATGTGATGATGGCGTTCTTACCAATCGCAGATTTTTTGTACTTTCTGTCCAATCTGGTCTCCCCAGAAAGAGAGGAGGAACACAACGCTTTTGCTGATCTCACCCTGAAACAACACAGATCAGACAGGTTATCACTACAGCTTCATATAAAGTGATGAAAAATTACTTTTATAAGTATCCCTCCCACAATACGTTTTTCCTTTTTGCAGGTACACAAGTAGGATGTCTCACTTACATTATCATCACTACAGCATCATTTGATGACATGCCAGCAACATCATGGTCATGGAGTTCTCATTTAAAGCCCCTGGAAGCTTTAAAACTTTCTCTCTATTATTTCTCTATTTCTTTGTAACTTTAAATAACTATATACGTGTTTGAGAGTGAGGTGCGTAATAGGGTGCTCGCCAAAAGTTAAGCCAAAACATCTTGATCTCTGTTAGTTTAGCAAGCGCTTGATTTGATATGCAGCTTTTCTATGAGCTGAGCACAATTTCTAATTGTCAATATCGTAGTCGATCATTTAATTGTGGGAAGCCAAAATCTTGATCGCGATTAACATTCGATTAATTGTGCAACCCTAGTTCATGTTAAGACCCTGTTGCTCAGAGTAAGAAGCTGATAAAGGTTTTCAAGTGCCTTAAATAACAAATAAAAAACAGCAATTCCAAATTGATTTCGACAGGCAGAACAGATGTTACGTCTCTCTTGGCGTCCGTCGTGAATTTGACTCACGGTGTCGAGATCAGCGAGGTTCTCGTCCACCTCTGCGTAGCTGAGGATGGTGTAACCCTTACAAACTCTCCACAACATGCGCTCGAAGGCCTCCACCTTCACCCGCTGGATGAGACCAGAGACAAACCTACAGCCAGGAGAGATTAAGGTTTATTTCTTATTGATAGCACACTTTATGACGTCCTAAATGTACATGATATTGCAGCTCACCCCAGCTTGGCTCCAAGTCTTTGCATACCGGTGCATCCTGTCACAGAGTCTGTCTCCATCGTGGGGAATTCTTCATACTGGGGACCAAGAGCCTCATGCTAATTATAAAAGGGAACATGTTTCATTCATGACAGCTTACATTAACTGCTCCTTACATGGTCCTATACACACACAAAGCCTATGAGGTGTTCACGCGCTGGAATGGGATGTTTATTCTCACACAAACACCGTTTGCGGCATCCCTTTTTAACACGGCAGCCTGGATGAGTCAGGGGGCTGCGCTGTGACCGTGTCTTTAATTAAAGTCGCCTCTAGTGCCACCTCTGTCACCCCGGGGATACAAAACACGTCAGTGACAAGAAAACAAGACGGAGGTGGAGGTGGAGGTGTAGGTGGAGGGGGGGAGCGTGTTGCCTGAGATGCAAATTAAGAGTGTCTGTCGTATATGACAGACGGTTGGAAACACACTCACTCTGGAGCGGCTGTGTATGAAGGTCCGTGTGATCTTCAGCATGTGCGTGTACTCGGTGAGCTCCAGGAGGTTCCTCCGCAGCTTCTCTTTGTTTCGAGTCACCTCGCTGAGCTCCATCTCCAGCCTCTGAAGCTGCTCCTGCACACCCAACACACATCGAACACCAGCTTAAATCTGAATTCAGCAGCGAGATGACTTGTCCAGTTAACCAGCCGATTAGACTGTTGTCAGGCTATTAAATAGGCGATATCAGTCGCTATAAGAACCATAGGTGTGGGTCAATAGGGGCCTACTACACCCACTAGTAGGTTGCATCATCTATTCACATGGTAGTTCACCGAAAGAAGATATAAAAGAAGACAACAGCGACCTCTAGCGTCCGTAATTAATTATGTTAAGTAATTAAAAAAGTTTGCTCCGGCTGGTCACAAACGTTCTCATTTTACAGCTAAACAGTACACTACAAGATGTTTCTGAAAACATTTGAGGCGAGAAATAGGCATTACAGTAACAGAATATTGATTCAGATTTGATCAGCGCTGCCTAGTTTGACCGTTTGATCGTAGTTTACGAGCTGCTCAGACACGGCAAGGCTCCAGCTCGGCTCTGATTGGTTGTTTTCCTCCAGTCTGTGAAATGCTGCAGATGCCATTAGGAGCACCGGAGGACACCGGAAGACACCGGAAGACACAGAGGAACATGATTTTTTTTCAGATTACCTGTCTCATGCACTACTATCAGGATATAGTGACCGTTTTATAAAAATAACTTTTTTTTAAATCATATTTGCTCCATTTCTACCCACTGCAGCTTTAAATCATGGCTGAAATAAAAACCAACATTGTTCTCACACCTAATACCCCTGTAGACAGACCTGTATTTTGTATCTTGGGTATGTTTTTGTGTATGTATTTGTGTATATATTTTTGTGAATGTATTTTCTTTTCTTTTTGTATTTTAACTCTTCTTTTAAAAAGCCCTCCTGTGGACAGGTGTTGTAAATAAGCGTTTTGCTACAAACACTAAACACAGTGCATCCGGTCCTTGTTCATAAATGTATGTTATGTTCTAATGCTATGGTGATGTCCATATTTAATAAACTAAACTAAACTATTGTAGCATGCAAACGACTCATCCAGGTTTCTAATCATTCTCCACCGTGCGTGCAGGTGAGTCCTCGACTCAGGTTATGTAGAGCGGGTCAGAAAAACTAAAAATATGAGGATAAGTGATGTAACAATGGGCTACATGCTGTAATTAAAGTGAAAGCCATCAATGTCATCAATGCAAAGGCTCAATTTTCTTGTCTCATTTTCCATTTCTGATGGCTACATGGAGACAC
Organism: Sebastes umbrosus; assembly: GCF_015220745.1. Classification (NCBI taxonomy): domain Eukaryota; kingdom Metazoa; phylum Chordata; class Actinopteri; order Perciformes; family Sebastidae; genus Sebastes; species Sebastes umbrosus. The sequence continues at coordinate 20,154,129 of NC_051287.1, forward strand.
TAAATCCAGGCAAGAAATATTATCTATTAGAAGTCCCAACAATTCCCCAAAGATACCAAACATGTCAGGCTTAATTTGGGAGAAAATCTATAATATTTCTATTTGATGGATTGGTGCACGCAAGAAGAAGAAGAGCTGAAACAAGATGATGCAGTTTATGCATCATACTGTCAGACAGTGTGGAATAATGTAGGATTTTTCCAACCATAAAGGAAGCTGGAGGAGACAACGACATGCCTGCACCCCTGTAGCAATCAAAAACCTGTATATTATTAGGCTCTATATATAAATAGCCAGGTTTCTCTGTGTTCCAAATGTCTACTAGTGTGCATATAAATATACTAAACTAAACTGGTGAAAAGTGTACAAAATGGGTACTTGTAAATGACAATTACCATGATCTCAAGGACTTGTCTGGGTGGAGGAGCGAGCGGGCCCTCCTCCTCCTCTGGCACGGCGATGTTGGCCTTCTGCATCTCCCTCAGAAGGTAACCTGTCCACAAAATATGCTGACAGTTTGTTTCATGGTAATTATTATTATTATTACTGGAGGAGTGTCAGAGCAAGCTGTCTGAATCCAACTCTCTGAGGGACCACTGCTGCTTAACTGCCCCTGGTGATATATCATGCAGGTGTATGTTCAGCTCACCACCCCTGCAGGTGCTCTGCTCTCTCTCTCTCGCTTACCCAGAATCCTCTCCATCTCCTCACATCTCTTGATTTCGCTGACGAAGCGCCGCTGGAATGAGCTGACACTCGGGTTGAGCTGAAACCAGAGAGAGTACCATCACATCATCACAGGTCAGGTGAGCTGCAAGTTACTGCACCAGGCAGCCAATAGCATGTGCAATAATAACAAGGTTCATCATCATTATCATCATCATCATCATCATCAGGGCATCTTTACACAGTTTCAGACTGGCTATAATATTGTTAATTTCTATGAATTATTGTTTAAATATTGTAATAATACTGCTCTCCCCAAGTCAAGTCAAAAATTAGACACATTGTACATGAAAGGTCAGTCATAATGCAGACAGGTAGGTAGGTAGGTAGATGGATAGATGGATAGATGGATAGATGGATAGATGGATAGATGGCTATGTAGATAGATAGATAGATAGATAGATAGATAGATAGATAAGTAGGTATGTAGATAGATGCAGTAGATGGGTGGACGGACAGACAGACAGACAGACAGACAGACAGACAGACAGATTTTACAAGTGCACAAGTACATTGTGGTTTATTTATAGGAGGACGTCCTCATCCATCCCTCCTCCCTCCAACATGCATGCACCCAGAGAGAAAAGGAGAGGTAAGGTATGGAATTAATTTATTCTGTATTAAAAAAATAATAAAGACAAGCTTACTAATAAACTAATGGCCTATGCATATAAATAAGCATACAGACTTTCTTTAGCTGGTGATAGAATATATAAAAACAGAGTTAGTGCATCATCATCATCTCTCTATACTTACATCTCTGAACTCGACCAGCCCCAGCTCACCGAGCTCACTGATGCAGTCATACTCAGAGCCGGACTGCAGGAACAATTGCGCCAAGCACATCTCCTCACTCCGAAACACCATCTTTATTGATCTGACAGACAGATCTCCTCCGCTTTATAATCTGTCTGTATAGCCGACTGGGGCTTGGACACCACAAGCGAAAATAGGACCTCACAGACAATGCAACGAGTCGGTGCGTCGCTTTAAAGCCCCTTAACCAATTAACATCCCCCAAGAGGATTATTCATTATTGTCTGTCAATAAATGACATGTTTTCTCATCCTGACCGTGTTGTTCCCACCTTTCAACGCCGTCTATATAATAAACAACATGAAAACAAAGAGAGAAACCTCCCTAATGCAAATGTTGCATCTTGCGCTCCTGGAGAAAGGCGTCATCCTCTGAGCTCCTCTTCACCTCCTTCAACACCTTTTACCTCATTATGGCGCACAAACACGAACACGACGCAACGCTGAGACAGAAACCGGCAACAGATAAACCATCAACCCGCCATGTCGACGGACGGGGCTGCAGGCAGCATCACACGTTATAAAAAGCCTGTCAGTCAGAAATAGGCTCCGGCCTTTATTCCCGCTACGTCGCCCGGCCGGCAATTGACACAGATCGCGTCTCCTCCGGGTTGCCAGGTTTCGTTGCATCCGCTGAAATCATCGTTTGATTCTTGAATTAGAAAGTGACAGGTGTTTAAGGGGTTTGAGTTGACAGTTATCAGTCCATAAATGTAGTTTTACTGATATTAATTTGTACGAGGGCTGCACGATTTAGAATTTTGCTATTTTTTATTATTATTTGATTACATTTATTATTATTATTATTATTATTATTTATTTTAAGGTATTTATCTATTAATTTGATTTCATTTAGATTTATATAATTTCATTTACATATTTACCTATTAATTTACCTTTCATTGTTATCAGTCCATTAATGTAGTTTTACTGATATTAATTTGGACTAGGGCTGCACGATTTTGAAAAAGTATCTAATTGCTATTTTTATTATTATTTAATTACATTTACATTCATGTTAATGTATTTATCTATTAATTTTATTTCATTTAGATTTATATAATTTAATTTAAATATTTACCTATTCATTTATTTGTAAATCCCAGTCTTTCATTGTTATCAGTCCATAAATGTAGTTTTACTGATATTAATTTAGACTAGGGCTGCACAATTTAGAAAAAAAATATCAAATCGCTGTCATTATTTAATTAAATTAATTTTTTTGTTATTTATTTTCTATTCATTTATTATTTTTAAATTGCATTTTTTTATTTTAAGGTATTTATTTCATTTAGATTTATATAATTTAATTTATCTATTTACCTATGCATTTATTTTTAAATCCCCATCTTACATTGTTATTGTTATTATTATTTTGAGAGGGGTTGGGGTTTTCATTGAAAAACATTAAAATTATTATGGTGTGATTTTAGCAGGCAGATGTTTTCTTATATCTGTAGAATATGATGTGTAGGCCAGGACATCTCTGCAGCACCACCACAATATTTCATTTAAAATGGTATTTTGAGACACATTTCGCCTTAAACAAATATTACGATTTCCTCTTCATCCTGTGATTTGAAAATTGCAGTAGGTCATATTGTGATTTTGATTAATTGTGCAGCCCTAATTAGACTGCATTGACACTTAACCTGTAGGTATCACGCCCTGCTGTATCACAAGCAGGCATTTGTCGTACTCTAGACAAAATTTGCTAAACATAATGAAGCACACTAATGTGACTGCAGCTCACATGAACGGCTTTGATACGAGGACGCTGTACTCCAAAAAATACGAATATGAAGATGAATTTTCTATTCCCAAATGATAATAAAATATTTTTTAAGATCTATTAATCACTAAAACTTTTGCAATCATAACAAGGGCCTTGACCATCCATTCTGTATTATATATATATATATATTTTGCTAGCCTATATCATCATAAATGAGAAGAAATAGGTATCATTTATTCATATTTTGCTCTTTTAAAAATAATAATAATAAAATTATCCACAGTATAAATGTTGGGTGTAAACAATTCAGAGAATTCCTTTGTCTCGTTTAAAATTATGCTCGTAAATGGCAAGTTAAAAAGGGGGTTAGCCCTCAAACCTGGCAACCAGCGCATCTTCTTATTCTGTTCCATCACTGAAAGCAGGCCGACCATCTGCTCTTTGTGTGTGAAATCCTTTATTTAGGGTGTTTCAGGATTATATGTTCATTTTTGCATTTTTAGAACAAATGTATTAAACTTATATTAAATGATTAATGTGTGCTTTAGTAGACCTGCAGATCACAGGTACGAGACTCTGTGACAACATGCCGTTACGTGCTTTAGGAGTAAAAATACCAGTAGTAGGCCCACTTGACACAACACAAATGTTACTCAGGGTTTGAGAAATCTGGATTACTCGTTTCATTTTATTTTCTTTAAATCAGGGATTCAACAGAAGCATGTCTATGCTCAGTGTTCTATCCGGGGATTGGTCTCATCTCTGCTGCTTGAATCCTACAAGTACACACTCATATTTCAGGAAGATGTCAGTGGCAAATATTCACCATAAAAGGCAGAGGCTTTTGTGTCAAGTGACTTACATTTTTACTACTGTATGTACTATAGGTCAACTTCAAGGGCAGAAGTGGCCCTTTTAATCAGAAGGACGCCGGTTCAATTCCCAGTCTAGCAGGACAGATCCGAGCATTATATCACCACCATTGGTGTGCGCTTGAGCAAGGCCCTGCTCACCGGTGAGAATTGGACTGTACTGGGGAGCATCCAGGTGTGTGTGAAACCTGAAACCACCTGAAATCGTCTCCTTCATTTGTATAAATGCTAAGCGGTGCCCTCTGATTTGTGTTTTATTTTCCCTGGGCTACGTTTACATTTACATCCTGGTGCTGTGTGTCTGTAGGAATTTCATTGATGAAGGTCTGAGGACCAAAATGTTCGTTATTAAACAGTGTACTGGATTTTTTTTGGGGTTCTTTTGCATTAATGGAACAAATTTTTCCAGAAAAGCACAAAATATATATATATATATATATATATATATATATATATGATATCATTAGCTAGATTTTAAGTCCTCAGAGTCTGGGCCAGTCTGTTGAGCTCCTGCGACAGAGCTGTAACCGTCTCCAGGATCCGCTGCTTGTCCTTCTCCTCTAACCGAGCTTCACATCGCTGAGCGAATTTGTCAGGATGCCACCGCGTTTGCTGCTTCAGGAGCATTTTACGAAACACCGGCACGTCCTTCCTGTCCACGCCGTGCAGCATCACATCCAGCATCTCCTTTACAGTGCCTCGTGGAGCCGGCCAGGGGATGTCGTTGTAGCTCAGCTTCGTGCCGCCAGATGAAGAGCCGCCGTCAAAAGTAGCTGCGCACCTTTCGTCGTACCTGCGCTTCTTACCCTGCTTAGCCTCTTCCTCTTTACGTGCCGCCCGCGCCAGATACTCTTCATGCTCCTTCTGCAGCTTCGCAAGATGCTCCTTGTGGCTCTGACGTTCCTGGTCCGTCTCTTGTTTCCTTTTCTTCCTCCCAGAAGACGCCGACGCCGCCAGCCTTTGAGCTTCTGCGTGCTTTTTATCGAAATATTCTCTTCTGATGCGGTCAGCCCAGTCCCCGAAGTCTTGCTCGTCATCATCGACGGGTAGAAAATCATCAGCTGTGAAACAAATGCAGCACCGTTATTATTATGAAGCAAAAGTCAAAATAGAATTCTGCATTGAAGAACGAATATACATTTACCATCATATACTCCAAAGGTTTCAAAGAATTCATCCTCGCATTCACCAAACAGCTTTTCCTGCCACTCCTTCTCAGGGTCTCTGTCAGATGGACGGCTCATGCTTTCTGCAGTCTGAAGAATATAAAAAGGAAATTATATGTAAATATGATCCAGTACTAACAAACGGATCAAATTGTGCTCTGCTGACATGCCCACCAGTTTCTGCTGTCACAGCTATCGAGAATAATAATCTAAATAGTCTGGGTATTTTGATAATTAATTGACAATTCATTATTTTTCAAGCATAAATGACAAAAGTTCCTTGTTCCAGCTTCTTGCGTCTTCTCACACATAATCATTATTTTCATAATTAATTAATCTGCCAATAATCTGCTCGATTGATCATCAAACTCAATGCATTACATTAACGCACATTTTTGGTTATAATTTACACACACTGCACATATTCTTCATCCTGTGAACAATTGTACATTCTTGAGTCAATATTTTAAACACTGTACAGCTCTTTTATTGTAAAACAGATATATTTATATATATTCTTATTGTAAATTTCTATTTTATATTTATGATTCTTGACTTTTGCAGTATGTTCTATACTCTTGCTGTGTTTATTGTTGTGACCGGTATGCACCAACATACCAAGGCAAATTACCTGCATGTGAAAACCTACTTGGCAACAAACCAAGATAACTTGTTCAATGTCTTGTTTTGTTCAACCAACAGCTCCAAACCCAGAAGGTATTCAGTTTACAATTATAGAAAACAGAGAAATCAACAATGCCTTACAATGAAGAAACAGCAATTGTGGATTTTTTGTGTTTCATTTTTACTTGGAAAACATCCAATCCAAATTAGATTCTGATTATTTTTCTGTTGATAATTGATTAATCAATTAATTGTTTCAGCTCTGTCACTGTAAATATTAATGAAAAATATCTGCGTTTTAGTCAGGCAATGCAAGCAATTTGAACCTAGTTTTTCACTATTTTTTGACATTTTACAGACACAATTACTACAGGGGAAAGATCACAAACAGATTGATCTACAATGAAAATGATCATTAGTTACAGCTCTACATTTCTTTTTTTAATAACAGATATCAAAATACAACATCGGAGCATGTCATTGATTCTAATCTAAATGTTTAACTTACCTCTTTCTGTTTCCTCCAGTTCAGCAGGTCTTGAGGTGTGACTCCAGCACTGTTAGGAGTGTTCAAAGCGTCTGGGCAGCTGTTTTTCAGAGGCACAACCAGGTCATCATACGCTGAAGGAAAACAACAAATAAAAGCTAAAAGACTCCAGAATAAGGGCCTTGTTTCAGGACAACATGGTTTCTATTACGGCAGCAACATTTTATTGGAGTAGTTTTCTTAGTGATATTGAGTGGAAGAAAGTTTGGTTCACAGAAGTTCCTTCTAACAAATGAGGTAAAAGAGGTGTCATTTAAATTGATCCACAGATTCTATCCAGTGAAAAATTTCTTACAAAAAGTAAAAGAGTGACATAGATGTAAATTGTTCTTTCTGCGAATCACATCCTGAACCTTGCTCTCATTTATTTTGGTCCTGTAAATTTACATGTGAGCTGTGGAAAGATGTTGACAATTTTACACGACATTTTCTTAGGTTTTGCACTGAACTATAGAAATATTATATTTGGTTGCTATAATTACAGTGACAAAGACAGTAATGCATTTTTTTTATTTTATTAATCTAATTTTAATTCTCGCAAAATTCCACATTCACAAGTGTAAATTTACCCCCCAAAAAAGGCCTAATTTCTTTGTATTTATGAAGGAAATGGAACAATATCCGTCAACGATTTATTCCTTACATAACAAAATATGAGCTGTGGAAAGATGTTAACAATTTTATACTTGACATTTTTTCTTAGATTTTGCACTGTACTATAGAAATATTATATTTAATATATAATAATTACAGTGACAAAGACTAATGCATTTTCTTAATCTTATTATTCTAATTTTAATTCTCGCAAAATTCCCCATTCACAAGTGTAAATTTAACACAAAAAACCCTTAACAATGAATGTATGCAAATAAATGTATGCAATATGAAAACAACGAATGTATGCAATATGAAAACAATGATTGTATGCAATATGAAAACAATGAATGTATGCAATATGAAAACAATGAATGTATGCAAATGAATGTATGCAATATGAAAACAATGAATGTATGCAAATGAATGTATGCAATATGAAAACAATGAATGTATGCAATATGAAAACAATGAATGTATGCAAATGAATGTATGCAATATGAAAACAACGAATGTATGCAATATGAAAACAATGAATGTATGCAATATGAAAACAATGAATGTATGCAAATGAATGTATGCAATATGAAAACAACGAATATATGCAATATGAAAACAATGAATGTATGCAATATGAAAACAATGAATGTATGCAATATGAAAACAATGAATGTATGCAAATGAATGTATGCAATATGAAAACAACGAATGTATGCAATATGAAAACAATGAATGTATGCAATATGAAAACAATGAATGTATGCAAATGAATGTATGCAATATGAAAACAATGAATGTATGCAAATGAATGTATGCAATATGAAAACAACGAATGTATGCAATATGAAAACAATGAATGTATGCAATATGAAAACAATGAATGTATGCAATATGAAAACAATGAATGTATGCAAATGAATGTATGCAATATGAAAACAATGAATGTATGCAAATGAATGTATGCAATATGAAAACAACGAATGTATGCAATATGAAAACAACGAATGTATGCAATATGAAAACAATGAATGTATGCAATATGAAAACAATGAATGTATGCAATATGAAAACAATGAATGTATGCAAATGAATGTATGCAATATGAAAACAATGAATGTATGCAAATGAATGTATGCAATATGAAAACAATGAATGTATGCAATATGAAAACAATGAATGTATGCAATATGAAAACAACGAATGTATGCAATATGAAAACAATGAATGTATGCAATATGAAAACAATGAATGTATGCAATATGAAAACAACGAATGTATGCAATATGAAAACAATGAATGTATGCAATATCTCAATACATTTTTAAGTGAATTTATTGTCATAATCTCATGTTCTTTTTTATTGTTTTCTGTTGGTTTTGTTTCATTTCTGTTGTCCTTTATATGTTTGGTCCTGTTCTTTGTTTATGTTTTGCTTCTTCTGTATGTGAATGGCTTCAGTGTTTGCTGTCATTTCTAAATAAAAGCTATTAAACAACAGCTTGGTCCCCCTGTGTGTGTCCTCCTCACCTGTCTTCCCGTGTTTCAGAGCCCTGTTGACCGCTATGTGTAGCGCCGTGTCTCCTTTGCTGTCCCTCTGGAGGACCTCGGCTCCGTGTTTGAGCAGCAGCCGCAGCACCGCGTCGTCTCCCAGGCGAGAGGCCAGCTGCAGCGGGCTCCTCTGCCTCCGGCCCCGGGAGAAGTTCACCAGGTCCTCCTCCAGGTCGCGGTGCTTCCGCAGGTAGGACTTCAGCTTCAGCAGGCTGCCCTCCTCCACGTACCTCCACACGCGCTGCTGTTTACGAGACAACATGCGGACTAAACTCAGCCCGGACTGAGACACACAGGAGGCTGTTTGAGTTAAAGGGACGGAGGATGTGTTGGCTTCAACAAGGCCTTTAGCATCCTGGATGTAGCCGCATCCATGCTAATCCGGTCCTTCTTCTTAATCACTCCGAAGGTAGCATCAACTCGGACAGACTGGTTCCGCTGTTCTTCTTCTCTGGGTCAAACCAGCTTATAGGTGCATTACCGCCACCATCTGGACTGGAGTGTGGAGCAGTAGATTGGCACGAAAAAATAAATAAATAATAATAATAATAACTAACTAAAATAAAATAATAATAATAATACTAATAATTAAATTATCTCCATTATTCCTGTTGTCCTTAAGTAATTAATTATAAGATTGTGTACTTTCTTAGATGTCTTTCCTAACAGATTACCGATTGTAATATTTCCATCATCAATCAATCAATCAATACCTTTTTTTGCCATGTCAACCCACAGTTGATTGGAATTTGTTTCGGTGCAGTGCTCATTAAAAACAGACAAAAGACAAAAGCACACACATAAAAAACAAAGAAGACAACCACCTACATTTATACAATCATTCAGACCAATAAAATCCTAAAATGCTAAAAATACTGTGAAGAGCCTTGTGCTATTGCAACTTCCCCTAAAGTGTCTAGTGCAAAACATTCCTAAGTGCATATTGGCTGGAGCTCATTTTCCTCCTGCAAAGAGCCTATGCATTAGAGTTGAGGTGCCTTATAGCATCAGGGTACGTGCTGTTCCTGAGGCGGGATGTCCTACATCTCAGTCTCTGAAATCTGGGAAGAGACAACTAGCAGGGTGGGAGGGGTCAGCAATCACCTTCTGCGCCCTGTGGCCTATCTGTGTGGCATAGATGGAGGCCACAGATGGGATGTCACATCCTATGATTTTAGAGGCATCTACTCCTGATAGCAATTCCCTTCTTTCTTCGTCATATTTGTTGCACTCTATAAGAACATGCTTGACAGTTTCCAGTTTATTACAGTGCGTGCATAGTACAGTTGGGTGCTTGCCTATTCTATGGAGTGTTTGGTTTAATCCTGTATGTCCTATTTTCAGACGGGTAATGACCATCTCTTCCCTTGGGCTCCCGCTCCGTATCCCACCAACTCCTACATGTTTCTGAATACTGTACAGATGTCTCCCTGTTTCACTTAAGTCCCAGTATTATTGCCAGGTTTTGTGCATGTAGTCCTTAATGACAGCTTTAACCTCTGCTTTACTTAACGGTATTTGTATGTCAATTAAGTTGGTTCCGGTGTTGTCACTAGGTGTCAGTATTGACTATCTTTCTAAATCATCCATTAATTGATAAAGTCAATGTTACATGCCACTTTTATTTGACTCAACAGCACACTGTAGCTACAGAAGATGCCCTGAAATGCAACTTGTATTTCTTCCTTCTCTTTATAATGAGAAAACAAAGCCACAATTCATCCTATGTGTCATTTGATTTATAGAAAACTGGCAATACAGTCAGTGGTGGAAATTAAAAAAAAGAATATTTACTGTATTTAAGTACAATTTTGAGGTACTTTTACTTTACTTAAGTATTTCAATATTTTGCTACTTTTTTACTCCACTACATTTATCTGACAGCTTTAGTTAGTTACTTTACAGATTAAGATTTTTTTTTATAAACAAAACATGTGATCAGTTTATAAAATATGATGGCTACTGTGCAACAGATTAAACTATTCAACAGTATATAAAGTAGTTAAAATGTACTCCACCTCCACCAGCTGTCACATTAAAAAGCTGCTTACGTGTTAAAGCATCATAATATTATGAGAATAAAATCATAAGTTTAAGAAAAAAAAGTCATAGTATTATGAGAATAAAGTCATAATATTATAAAGTAGTAATTTTACGTGTTATTTTTGAGGGGGAATAGAGCAGCCTATGTGAAAATGAGGAACGTGGAGCATCTTGTGAAGTTATACTCTAGTATAGGTTTCACAAATAACAAAATACTTAATCTTTTGGCACATCGGCACCACATTATCATAAGTATCAGGTCCTTGAAAAGATTATACAAGAAACTACGTCTATTCCGAAGAAAGAACCACCCAGGAACCACTACGGGGAAATTGCCTCTTCTGTTTCTCGTAAAGTTATGACTTCATTCTCAAAAGCTCAGATTTCTTTTTTTTTCTTTTTACTTGTAACAGAGTATTTCTATGTGATATTAGTATTTGTACCCTACTTCTTCCACCACTGACTACAGTGATGCTCTACATGGCTAATTACTCAGTATTCATAAACCCTGCCTGCTCTTTTTTGGGTTTCTATGCCTCAGCCTCCTCTCAACATGCCACCTGCCAGGAAGATGTCATGTAGAGAAATAACAATAAATACTGTACAGGGCAATCATTGGTTTAAATATGTCTTACAACATGTTTGGATGGGAAATGGAGGAGTCTTTTGAGCCACAACCCACAGAGCAAACATGATATATACATGATTAAATCACACACACAGACACAGAGAGAGAATCTGTGTCTGTGTGTGTGTGGGGCTGCAGATTGTTGTTAGAGGCCTTCAAGATGTGGCTGTAATAACAGAGGACAGCTGGCAACATGTTTGCATCATTAACACCAGTCTAGACAAATTAACATAGTCTAATATGTTGTTTAATAATGTCATCTGCTCTGCAGTTATTACTTAAATCAATGAAAACTGTGCTGTGGTTGTTGTTCTTGCGTAATTTCTTGCTTGCATGTGCAGCTATCTTTACCTGCGATTGCTTAAATCGGTGCAGCTGAGCCTCTGAACTGGCTCGCTCCTGCTGCAGATGACAGGGCACCCATTTAGGCCTCGAGGGAGGGAAGAAGGATGCACAATGGAGAGGATAGACGAGGGAATGAAGGGACACTTTGTGCCCTGTGAAGAGGATGATCTTCGCTTGAGACTCACATAACCCAAGATCCGGAGTCACCCAAAGCTTGGGCACTTCCGCTCCTTTCTGCTGTCGGAAACGACGTGTCTCCACTAACGATGGCCTTGTCGTTGTGTGAACGAACGCCTTTGAAATGCCTGCCATCTCAGGAGAGACGGAGTGAGAGCAGAGAGTGAGGGAGAAAGAGACATCTGATGTGTCACCTCAGGTGTTTGAGTCACACGTTTGCCATGATTACATCTACTTTGTGTGCTTAAACTTTATTCTCTATAGCTCACCTTCTGAAGCAAGCACCCCTTGTCCTCCAAGACCTCAGACGGAGCATGCATCTCTCAGAGGGCCCTAAAAGCAGAGAGATGCCTCTGAAAGACAGGATATCCCCGGTCAGGAACCCCTATACTCTCCTTTTCCTGCCTGGCCTGCTGACTCCTATCCTGTCCGTGAGGTCTGTCGTCCTCCTGGGACGCTGCAGGGAGAAGCGCTGCAAGACCAGGGCGGCAGGAAGCTGAGGGTCCTCCAAGACGCTCCAGGGGTCAGCTTCTCATCCTACCGGGCTGCGGTCAGACCGGGCTCAAGGTCCGGTCTGCTGGCTGCACCACTCAGCCTCCATTGTTAGGACGGAGGAGAAACGTGCGCACACTTCCTCTGTCTATTTTCTGCACGACCGGGTTTATTGGGTTCTGATTTATGACAGCTAAACATACAGGAGGCCTGGCTGCAAGCCTGATTTAAAACAACACAAAGGCTATTCGTCACCCATTGATACGACAATGAATGAGTTAAGATGGGCACCCCCTATATAGAAACTCGGCCTGCTTACCTTTCCCTTCAGTTTCTATTGAGATGCATTACCGTAAACAAACATTGTCCAGTCTGGTGAAGATTTTGGGTTTGGCCTTTTCACAGTATGCATTGTGCTGTGTTTATAGATCAGCTCCAAGGGAGAGGAGACAGAGAGGACCTTTTTATACCTCTATGTCCAGACTTAAAGGGTCAGTTCAGGAAATAAAAAAAACAAAACAAAGAAAAACCAGCAAACATATTCAATAAATTACCCCCAGTTGTATGTGACTCAATGCGTTAGATCAACACACATTTTCTGGATTGTTATCTCTGTTGCACATATTCTTTATACTTTATACTTTGAACTTTTACACATTCCTTATAGGGATTCAGTCTCGATACCGATTGCGATGTCTTGGCTTTGTGTATCGGCCGATACCAGTTATAATACCATAATTAATAAGCTGTATGCATCACTGTGTGGAAGTGAGTGGGATCATTCTTTTATGTGTAAGGCAACATCAGGCTGGGCTTAAACATCACTTTCCTAACTTTGTAAAAAAAATTGTAACAAATAAATATACAGTATGGATGCCATAACATAAATTTAGTGAATTGTTATTTATTATTAATATAATAAATCATACACCAACAACTTGGCAAAAACAATCTTCAAAATTAACAGGAATTACAATTCATTTGTAAACCTTTTTAATGCTGCAACAATTTGGTCAAAACTTAAACAGGAATTAAAATTCCAGTATATAATGTATATAGTATCTATCCAAATATAGTATAAAGCCCAATATCCGATCCAGTATGGGTGCTGGTGCGTCCCTATTAGTCAACATTTTGCACATTCCACCCTCTTCCTTTCAAACACAATAAAGCTCTTTTCATTTGAAAAAAACTTACATATAGATTATACATTTTTTTATTGTAAATTTTTCTATTCTCTATTTATGATTCTTGACTTGTGCACTTGCTTTTTTATTTTCTCTCACTTTGTTTATTGTTATTCACCAAAAACACCAAGGCAAACTCCTTAATATGTGAAAACCTACTTGACAATAAACCTGATTCTGATCTGTTTTGTGTATTAATGCTATGTTACTAGTTTAAATTAAACAATTTGCACACACAGAAAAAGGCTCCTGTGAGTGTTTTATTGCTGAATATTATATAATTGAATTAGCATTACAGATGCATTGATTTGTAAGCATCATTTTAATATTGCAGTTAGTTGAGATCGAGTATATTTTATCGTGTAAATTGATTGATATGTTTTGTTTGTAAAAACTTACTGTAATCTGAAAAGTAGCAACAGATGTCTAATGCATGTAGTGGAATGAAAAAAAAGTAAAAAGTATTTCCCTCTTTAGTAGAGTAGAGGTACAAAGAGTAAATGTATTTAGTTACAGTTTCATTTGAAACTCTACTTCTCATGAAAACTGCTGCCTCACCCTTTAACTGGTTTCTTCATTTCCACTGGGGACAGTGGGAATGAATGACGACTTTTTAAGTTTATGATATAAAAAATTGAGTTCAGAGTAAAGCAGATTAAAAAGGTTGTTACATCAGGTGTTAACTGTGATGTTTACACGATATTATTAAGGATATAATTAGTGGTTGGAGTTTGTTTTCTTATGGAGTTTGGATTTTTCTTCTCAGCAGTGTTTTCAGACAGCGGTGCTCGTCTTTGCACAGACAGAACTACTGTTGCCTCCTTACAGGATGCAGAGTAATGTTTCAGTCACATTATCAATACAGAGAACAATGCTATATTTTAAAGTTTTTGGTTCAAGCAAAGGTTAAATGATACTATATATGCTTGTGAATAGATAGCTGTTGTAGTTGTTTGTCATTTCTTAGAGAAAGAGAGGGATGTTTATAACCTCGGGATTCCCGGCAAACAAGCGTGCTTCCACTGGAGACACACCCAATTTTCATTCCTCTGTTATTACAGAGGAATGAAAACATTTGTGTAATCATTTCTAAGCAGTCAACTCAGACAAACAGCCAGCCTATAGAGGATCAAAGGCCATAAGTCCCCTTTTCTCTCTGTAGCACGTTGTTTTTTCGCCGTGGCAAAGTTCGTGCCATGAAATCTTGGTAACACGATCGCATTAGCTTCATAAAACTTGAAAACCCATGACAATAATCTATCCAGATTAGCTTTCACGCGGGGCTTTGACTTTGATGCTGACAGGTGGAGGATAATGTGACAAGTCGTCCTGTAAAAAAAATAGCTGCTGCGTGGAATTTAAAGATTTCTAATGTATATGCTGTTTCACCAATAAAACATGTTTTAATGTTTCGTTTCCAGCAAGTTTGTTGAGAGCAGCTATTTGAAATTATTCGTCTTCTATACACAAACTTTAAATTCAGAGATCTATTTAACAATTTAGTTTGCATGTCTGTGTTTGTGTCTTGTGGCTCAGATGAGATTATAGAGCTGAGACGGCGATGAAGGAGACGGAGTGAATGTCGCTGCAGCTGTTGGCTTTCTTTTCTTCTTCCAGTGACCGGCAAGTTTTTCAGATTTCACCTGTGAAATTAAAGATTTTCCTTCTACGAGGAGTTCAGCTTTTGTCACATTTACCTAAATGGCATAGCGAACTGTAATTGTCGGTGATTTAAACTAAGCCACTCTCCGTCACAGGTATTACACAGGGACATATAGTCAACCAAGTAACCAAGGATTAATCCAATCCTTCTGTCCCCCTGCTGTTGCTGATTACATCCTGTAAAAAAAGCTCTTTACAGTCAAAATTTCTAATTTGAAGCTCAGCAACCTGTTGTGGTGTTTGTTTGCTAAAAACAATACATTCAACTATGATTAATCATGACACACCAACAACACAGGGGCTCATTTAGATGTTTTTGGGGGACACAAAAGGAACCCTGAAGTTGTGGTAATTAACCCTTCAGACTTTTAACATCATCCTGGTTGATCCAATTTAGGAGCTTTTGTGCTCACTGATTGTTTGTGTGAGCGACTTGTTAAGGAGGAGAAGAAACAAACATGCTGAAAGAGGGAAACAGAAGTCCAACTTGCATTTCCTGCAGACGCATGCTTTGATTTCGGCCCCACCGAAACACAATGGGAGGGCGACTGCCTCCCCTCCACAATGCACCAACAGGAAGAAGCACATTCACTGGATGGGAGAAAATACATTCCAGCGAGACTCAACGAGTTATCACAAAATGACAGAGTGAGACAACGGAGAGGATGTTTGTGTTTTTTCAAAGCACTTTTTTTTTATTACAAATCATAAACAATCCAAAAAATGATGTGTATTCACATAATGTTTATTCGTCAGGAATAAATTCATTGATCATTCTGACGCTCAGTAAACACTCATTCCTTCACACACACACACTGGCAGACTGTCAAAGCAGTCACCTTTTAATTGGGCTTTCCACCAGCCTGAAAACATTTGTCAGCTGCCATCTGTCTGTCTGTCTGTCTGGGACTCACCACCCCCCGACTCCCCTTTAAGACTCCAACACCTCTTACCGACTGGCACACCCTTTCTACACACACACAGACACACACATACGTAACACTGCTGGCTGTGATACAGATACTACAGTCTGGTGGGTATCACACCTCAAGTGCTTACAAATGAAAACAAGAACAGCGGGGACAAATTCATGAGTAACACACTTCACCGGGACTTGAGGACAAGATTTCAAAAGCTCAGTATTTTGCATAAAAGTCCACAGGAGAACCACATGAGGATACGTGCAAATACATTCCACTTTTTAAATAAAAAAAGTTTGCTTCATGCTTGGTCCCTTGTATTAAACAGTTTTGCTTCCTTGCACCTGAAAGTTTGAGAGTGGTCAGACCCCCCAAAACCACAAGTCTGACTGTTGTCTTCAGTCCTTACAATAGTCCACAGAGTCAGAGAGGACCTGAAGACGATCTGTGAGCAAGCACCCATCGCCGTACAGTTTTGATTCACCTGCATTGTTCTGCATTGTTCGCCTCTTCCCCAGCATGCATCTGGGCCCTCAGCTGTCGTCACACCTTCGTGGCCAGAGACTGAGCCTCCGTCTTCTGCGAGGACAGGGAGCCGGCGGGACTGGCGTGCAGGGCCTTCTTCAGGTGCAGCAGGCAAAGGCACTGGGATCTGAAGCGCAGGTCGAAGAAAGCATACAGGAAGGGGTTGAGGCAGCTGTTGACGTAGGCCAGGCAGGTGGCGTAGGGGTGAGCAAGCAGCAGGAAGCGCAGGAAGTCGCAGGTGGCGGGGAAGAACTCCAGGTAGGAGAGGGCGTCGGCGCTCTTCACGATGTGGAAGGGCATCCAGCAGGCAGCGAACACCACCACCAGCGTGGTGATGATCTTCAGCAGCCTCCTCTTGCGTTGGTCCTCCTTGCGCAGGGTGTTGAAGTGGCGGGTGACGGTGCAGCCGATGAAGCCGTAGCACACCATCATCGCCAAGAAGGGGAGGAGGAAGCCCAGAGCGGAGGAGGAGATGCTGAGACCAGCGACCCACAGGTTCTCTTGCCTTTTCTTGGTCACCACCAGGCTGAAGTCCATGCCGCAGGTCGTGCGGTTGAAGGACGGGTCGCTGGACGGGTCGTGCTTGGTGGTGCGGAAGAGCAGAGTCGGTGCAGCCAGGACACCAGACAGCACCCAGATGGCGGCCAGGCAGGCTTGCATGTGGCCACGGGTGCGCAGCTGGGTGCTGGACAGGGAGTGGACGATGGCCAGGTAGCGGTCGAAGCTCATGCAGGTGAGGCAGAAGACGCTGGCGTACATGTTGAGCAGCACCACGTAGCTGCTGATCTTGCACAGGGCCACTCCGAAGGGCCAGTGGTAGCCCAAGGCGGTGTACACGGCCCACAGAGGCAGAGTGACCACGAAGGTGAGGTCAGCCAGGGCCAGGTTGCCGATGTAGACGTCAGCAGCTCGCCTCTTGCCCTGGGCTCTCCACACGGTGTAGATCACCACTCCGTTCCCAGAGAGGCCGAGGATGAAGATAAGCATGTACAGCACCGGGATGACGGAGTACGACGGCGTCCACTCAGAATAGTCACACATGGTGGAGTTCTCCGACTCGTCGTAGTCGTAGTACTCGTAAGGACCGTCAGTTGGCTCCATTTTTCTCTTCTTATTTGGTGCAGATAGATCCACAGCAGTTATCAGCACTCTGAAGTCTGTTGCTAACGTGAACTCTGCCCACCCTTATATACTACGCCCCCAGACTTGAACCCTCCCATGACGCCCCCCTCCTCCTCCCCTCCCACTACCCTCCTCCTCCTCCTCTCTGCTCTGACGCTCTTTCACTGTGTACACACCCACCTCTCTCTCTCTCCATTCATTTGATTTGTATACAACATAATATGGGTTGTAATGCTAGTATGTTTTTAGGATATGCCCTCTTTTTCATTTCATGCACAAAATATGGACAACAGGAATTGATCTAAAAATGTGAAAACTCTGTCCAAAGTATAAATCTTGAATCTTTTTGTTGTTCTAATTTCTCCCAGATATGAGTGCAACACTGTTGTTTTACTTTAAGGAACGAGAGTAGCCCATGGGTCAAGTCTGGGCATGACAAGTTTCATGCAGGAGTCAATTTCAATATCAATTGAGAGTCCCTCTGGTATCGGAGCACTCTGCTGAACTCCTAATGGGCTGCACTATTTGCATTTCTATGTCTGCTTTTTCATGTCTGTACATGCTCAAACAAGTAGAACCACAAACTAAAGACATAATAAAGATTAGCTTTAAAGAACTGCAGGTTAAACAAGACTTTAACCTCAGAACTTTAATTAAAAATATACAATAATGCCAAGACTTAACACAAAGAAAACATGCTTAGAAACATGTTTTATAGCCTTCAGTTGAAGTACAAAATTATATTTCGATTCCATTTCAACTTTTTAAAGACAATTTGAAGAAATTGGGAAGATTTAATAATAGTAAAGTTTAGGTTTTAAGTGCCTAATGAACAACTAAATTGATAAATAACAGCCAGTATGATACATAACAAAATGATTAATTAAGGGCAGGGTTAGCATATAATATAAACAAAGGCATACATTAATAAATACTACAAAATAAGATCTGATATGTTTTTATCATTAGGGCTGTCAATCGATTAAAATATTTTATCACGATTAATCGCAAATTAATCACACAAGTTTTTTAATCTGTTCAAAATGTACCTTAAAGGGAGATTTGTCAAGTATTTAATACTCTTATCAACATGGGAGTGGGCAAATATGCTTGTTTTATGAAAATATATGTATATATTTATTATTGGTAATTAATTAACAACACAAAACAATGACAGATATTGTCCAGTAACCCTCACAGGTACTGCATTTAGCATAAAAAAATATGCTCAAATCATAACAAGGCAAACTGCAGCCCAACAGGCAACAACAGCTGTCAGTGTGTCAGTGTGCTGACTTCACTATGACTTGCCCCAAACTGCATGTGATTATCATAAAGTGGGCATGTCTGTAAAGGGGAGACTCGTGGGTACCCATAGAACCCATTTTCATTCACATATCTTGAGGTCAGAGGTCAAGGGACCCCTTTGAAAATGACCTTGCCAGTTTTTCCTCGCCAAAATTTACCAATGGATTCATTGGGTTTTCTAGTTTCATATGATACCAGTATCTTCACTCTAGCTTTAAGTTGTGTTAATGCGTTAAAGAAATTAGTGGTGTTAAAACGAATTTGCATTAACTTGTTATAATCACGTTTGACAGCCCTAGTATTTATATTAAAGTCCTGGCTTTGGCTTTATTATTAAAACCGTATTCTAAAACTCAAATGCATTTCATAAAGACAAGCAAAACTGTAATGTAATATAAACTGTAATGTGATTTATTTCATCACTACCGGCATTATTTTGTGCACGTTTTGAACTTGCAGCCAAAAATTGTTTTAAATTGCACAACTTTATAAATAAATTCTAGTGGGGAAAGTTCCCAAAGATACCAAATATGTCTGCATTTTGGGGGAATGTGTACAAAATGATGCACAAGATATTTCTATATGATTGAATGGTGCCACCATAAAAAAACATGCCTGAATATTTAACTGTAAACATCCTTTAGCATAGCTTCAATGAAGAGTTGTAACAAGCTGGTACAGAATATATGTGTGATACTGGAATAAAGTGATGTTTTTCAACTTTAAAGAAGGGAAACAAAAAGTGGAGGAGGCCATGTTAAGAGGCTATACGAGTAACACTCTTCCTCTCTTTCCCTTCTTTGCTGTCCCTTGGGTGTATTTGTCGTCCCAGGTGGGTTGGCTCAGTCTTCAGTCTGCTCCGTCTCTCAGCAGAGAGGCAGCGGTGGCGCCGGGGCACCGACCTTTAGACACAACTACTGTATCACTCAACAAATCTTTTCCTCCACTGATCCCTTCCTCCACCCCTCCATCCTCCTCCTCCTCCTCCTCCTCCTCCTCTCCCCGCTCATCTCCGCCTTCCTCTGATTATGAAGATGAGGATTGATTCCCGTCTTCCCCTCCGCTGCTTTCACCAACGTCATTTACTCTCAGGGAACTGCTTGTTGTTGCCAATTATTGTGATGCGATCTTAGGGCATTTGTTGATCAAACTTTAATTGTGATTGTGTTTGCGCGCCTCCTCCTCCTGAACTCTGTCCTCTCTCGCTGCGCTTGATTGTCCGTCCAGCTCTTAGTCCGTCCGGCAGAACAGGAAAAAAAGCATAAAGGGAGTTTCCTATCTGTGCTCTGGCAGGACTGAAGTCTGTTTTTAGCTGTGTTCGCTGACGGGGATGTGAATATACAGCTAAATTAAACATCAGGCCTTGTTGAATACATCAATCCACCCACTCACTTTTCCCCAAAATCCCCTCATCAGCCTTTATGGAGCAGTTTAACAATCCCAATTCTTCCTCTTTTTGGCTTTTAGGAGCGACAAGTTCCAATTGGACTGAGCTTGAACCTCCATCTTTTCATTCAGCATACCAGAGACCCCGTTTCCATCACATCTCAGCTTGTGTTTTTCCTCCTAATAGCCCACCTGTGTCTCCAATTGATTGTTGTTGCTGTCCTCCCATGTGTGGCCCCGTGCTGTAAACCACACACCATGAAGGCACCGAGGGCATTCCTCGTGTTTATGCACTCTTATTTAACCACACCAAGGCGTTTCACCCATCCTTCATCATTCATTCGACTGCCATCCATCAGCGATGAGTCAGTAACAGACAGCATATCCGGGGGACATGGGAAAAGATGAGTTCTTACTTCTCAAAATATACACAAAGACACACAAACACACACACTACAGTGACTGTCTGCACGCTGCAGAGCTTCTCTTTGATCCTTTGTGTCGTTTATGAGTTTTTGGTGATACTCGCAGCGCCCCAAAAGAGCGTGAGGTGTGTGTTCTTGTTGTTTAGGTGTGTGTGTGTGTGTGTGAGGGTTGGTGGTGGGGGTCTGACAGTTGTTTGATGTGTGTGTTAAGCTGTCACAGACCACATACATGGCGCCCCCCCCCCCCCCCTGCACTGAGACAGCTGGTTCCTTGAGGCTTCGTTTGCAATCTGACCAACTCTGAGTCAGGCTTCGAGCTCATCGGAAAAATTCATGATATCACACGTCCGACCTGATAGCAGCTCGGCAGCCCCGATGATAGACGGACCCTCGGGGTAACACCTGAGCCATCTGCACAGTTTACATTACCAATCACATCAACAGTCTGATCTGCTATTTTAATTATATCAACGCCGTCAAAGCCAACACCTTCAGAAACTCGGCTGGAGAGCTTGAACATTTGGGGCGTCGTTACCGCCTGCCCGACTCCCCTACTCTCCCTTTAGTATTTTCAGCAAAGACGATGAGGTGATTGACACCAGCTTGTTAAAACACAAAGGCCACCAGGATGGGAGAGGTTCACACCTTTTCTTACAGTTTCAGTGAAGACTAATGTGGCTTCAGCTAGAGTTTTACAGCCTTTTACATGGATGAAACAGTTCTGAACTATCTGCAACTGACACACCGGCAACGTACTAGTGGCATGTGAGAAAAAAGTTTTCTCTTGCAGTGTCTCTTGAAGCTGGTGCAAAGAATAGGATCGGGTATGATTCGTCTGGACGGGAAAGGATGGCAGGGCAGCGTAGAATGGGACTGGGCATGCCAGGACAGATTCAAATGAAGGGGTTGTCTGGGCAGATGGATTCATGCCAGATTTGATGAATGCTGCAGCATAATTGTCCCATGTAAACTAATTTGATTTCCAAGTACTGGAACTGGCCAAGAACAGATTCTTAGTCCAAACTGGCCCAGGTCCTTAATCCAGAAACAACCACCAAATCTAGCAGTCATAAACTGAATGGGCCAGATCTGGCTCACAGTTGGTCCACTGGTGCCAAAGCACAGAAGTAAGCTGTCGAGATTGGCTCAAATCAAAATTTTACCATGATAATGTTATAACTAGTAATGACTACTGCACATAGATTATGTTATCTACTGCTTCTTCTTTTCTTAAATCATAGATTTGCCCACAATTATCCACTTGGCTTGTCGTTTTCAGGTCCTACGTGTTACTCCTTTTGAAAGGTCAGGAAGCAGCTATGGTGCAGTCTTCTTATCATAGACTGTATATAAGAAGTGGACGTAGTCACCGTGACGTCACCCATTGGTTTTTGGACTGCCGTTTTGAAGCCTCAAGTTTGGCAATTTGGCCAGCGCCATCTTGTTTTTTTGCAACCAGAAGAGACACTACAGGGTGGCGCCAAGTACAACCGAACGCTGAATAAGACATTTTTAGGTGACCAAAAAGGTTATAAATAGGTTTCATTAACTGAAAACTGTGAAAAGGTTAAAGTTGTAAGACGAAAATATGGACCACTTCCAGACCGGACAACGCCGTGGTGGCGACCTGTCAATCAGAGGTAGCCACGCCCTAAAGCATCCCCTGCTTTACAGTCTATTTGACTCTAAATGGCACCATAATTTACTAAATGAACATCAAGCTGTATTGAAGAAGACTTGAAACTAACGAAGACAATAAACTCATGTTTACAATGTTTACTGAGGTAATAAATCAAGTGAGAAGTAGGCTCATTTTCTCATAGACTTCTATACAATCAGACTTCTTTTTGCAACCAGAGGAGTCGCCCCCTGCTGGCTATTAGAAAGAATGCAAGCTTAAGGCGCTTCAGCATTGGCCTCACTTCTCAGACCCTGGACTGCTTCTTATATGATAACATGCGCTCTCTTGACCTCACTCAGCACACAAGATGTTTTCATGACCTTGCTGACCCCAATGCGCGGAAGTCCCTCACACGTCCAGGGCAGCAGCAGCTATTCTGAATCAGCAGCCACCGCACACATGGATGTCCAATCTCTATTTGTGGGTCATGCAACCGGAGGACTCTGTTGATATAAATCTTCCTGCTTTCAAGATGTTGTTGTCTTCTCGTGCCAGTAAAACAGCTGGACAGAAATGTTTATCAAATATAAAAGGTGAGGACAGGAGAGGGAAATCCCAAACAGTTTTTACGAAAAGGTATAAATAGCTCAGACTTCAGGGTCACCATTATAACTATTAGAGAAAGGCGGGCGCTTCCTCGTCTCTCTCACACAGGACAGCTGAGGAGAGTTTAAATCAGAGCGAGATCATTTATCATTATAGTAGCGGTGAGGTAACACTGCTGCTGCAAGTCATCATGACAACTGCGGTTTGTTTACTAAGCGGACAAACAGTTGTATCAGTGTTTGTTTCCACTTCCTGTCTGGCACAGGATAAGGACCAATAAGGACATTTGTTTGTTGGGTAATAGGTGCAGTCTATCGAGGTAAATTAGGATTACATACAACATGCTTGACATAAATTTAGGGATGAAGAGAAGCTGACGAATGTACAGTGATTAGCACCTTTCTCACTCACTGTAATCATAAAACTGTTCACGTTTAGTATGTTTATTGTGGGAATGCTGATTCAGCATTAGTATTCACCCAGTATTGTTCTTCTAAGGTTTATTCAACTTCTTCAATAATTGTGGGAATGCTGATTCAGCATTAGTATTCACCCAGTATTGTTCTTCTAAGGTTTATTCAACTTCTTCAATAATTGTGGGAATGCTGATTCAGCATTAGTATTCACCCAGTATTGTTCTTCTAAGGTTTATTCAACTTCTTCAATAATTGTGGGAATGCTGATTCAGCATTCCCAGTATTGTTCTTCTAAGGTTTACTCAACTTCTTCATTCAACTATTTCTTCTGTACGTTTTTTGGCCTTTAACTAGTCGTGCATACTTTCAGCTACAGAAACTGTTCAACTATCAAAATATTCAGCTCTTTAAGGACATTAGTGCTATATCTTGACTTGTTTCAACTATTTATACTTTTTAAAATATTAAGCTTTTTCCACATTTTTTTTACAATGTAACTCAATGGAGAAAATCTTCAAATCCTCTTAAACCTACCCCACTTTGAAATACTACTGCTTCCGCATACTTTCAGCTACAGACTTCATTTCAACTTTAAACGGGTTACAAGTCTTTGAACTATTAAGCTATGATTCAGCTTTTTGATAACTTTTACAGTTTTTCCTTTATCGCAGTTGACGTTTTATGAAATTTTCAGACCATTTCAGATGTTATAGTGAGTGTGTATTGCGTGGGTCATTAATGGCTAGAGTGTGTGACATCGTCGTAAGAGTGCGGGAAAGCTTTGAAATCTTTTGAAAATTTTCCGAACAAATTGCTCCCTAGCCCACAATTTTCACTCTTAATAGATACTTTTTTCATCAAATTGTAGGAAATTTTGTGCCGGTCGCAGTCACGTAGCTATGGAATCATTCGGACTTACACATTTGTCTCTAGGGTCCCAGAAGAGAGAGTAAGTCCAACAAGCCGCTCCATAGAGAGCAATGTTAAATCAGACGGGAAATGTCTGACAGAAAGTTGACAATGGCACTTTTCTAACCTGCTCCCATGATCCCATTTTTGACTCCACACACAAAAAAAACAACATCAATGCGTTCGGCAGAGACTCTTCTCTCTGATGATGACATTATTTTGCGGATTGGACTCACGTTTTTTGTCTGAGAGACACTTTTATGACATGTATGTCTCTGGTTAACTCCTATTATAAACTGTCTCATTGAGGGTGCAGTGGCCATCGCCACGGCAACGTTTGATTGCTACTAGACAGCTGATTCACATTAGCCAATCAGAGCAGGCTGACTAAAGCACGCACGCACGCACGCAAGGTTTGTTTCACCCAAATACTACTCTCTCTCTCTCTCTCTCTCTCTCTCTCTCTCTCTCTCTTTGTCCCTGTTTGTGTTTAGCAATGCAGTTCATCTGTCTGATATACATACAAAGCATTTCTTCTTTCCGCCTATTCAGGACAATTCAAAATGACCACTTTTGACAGTATTAGTTTAGCTTTCAGCTTTTCTAGCAATATATTTCAGCTCTTAGCTTCTTTAGCTAATGCAGTTCAGCTTCCAATTCTGCCAGCTGTACATTTCATCTTCTAGGGTTTTCAGCAGTGCAGTGCAATGCACTTGAGCGTTAAAATTTTTAGGCAAGTCATTTCACATTTCTGCATTTTCAGCAATGCTTTGCAATAAATTTCAGCTGTCAGCATTCCCACACATTTTCAGCAGGAAATGCATTTTCGAGTTATTATTTGGTGTTGTTTTAAAGCACCAGACTTTGCGACTTTGGAGTTTATGTCTGCCTGCAAGCCAACCAGACTAGGTGCGCATTTCCCCTCAGTTAGTAGCTATTCTAGCTCAATAGAAAAAAATGAGAGAAAGTAGACCTACAAACCTGGTGCATTAAAGCACAATTAGGACCAAGAGAGTAGAAAGCATCCTGCGCTCCTCTCACATCTTACTTTTTCTACCTGTTTGGATTATTCTGTTCAGTATTGTGGAATAAAACAATGGACTAATGTTACACTCAGGATGCTGAGCAGGGACAACAACTGTTGAGTGATACATCCACATTTAGTCTTTATTAACTTAAATTATAGTTATGAAGAGATCAGTCCGACTGTTAGATTAATGTGTTGTTTAACTGCCTGTTTATCTCGGCACACGTGTGTGTGCACATTTTGACCCTGGCATTAGCAAGACGCAGGGCGTGCCTTAGGAGTTATCTGTATCCTCCAGTACCTCCTCATTTCACTACAGAAACCAAAATAAGGTGGCAGCTGGCTGGAGAAGATCACTACATAACAAACTACTTGCTCTTGGCTATATCGTATGTTATTTCCAGTAAATATAAAAAATAAAACGTGTGTTTTCTGATAAAAAAAAAAGTACGAACGTAGGAAGATAACAAGTACTACTAACCCATCTTTGAGGTGGTTACGTCTTCAGCTCTAGTCTGATCTGGAGCTCACAGCTGATATGGTCCTGGTTTGTTTACATGATGTAACAGAAGTGCAGATTTAACGTATTCAGTGTGGACAGAGAGCGTCAGATGCTACGCGATGCAGCGCGATAGTCAGCCACTCGCATCCAGTTAGGACACGGTGTTAGCTTATAACCTGTTTTTGTGGACATAACAGCATGTGTATGCGTGCGTGCGCGCCTGTGCGCATAAGTGGCAGTATGTATACACCTCTCTGTCCGTTTATTTCTTTCATGAAACATGATAATGTTAAAGATACACTTAATAAAGGCTATATGAGGTGAAAAAAATGCCCCCCCACCCCTGTCAAAGCTGATCGCCCGTCCGCCCCTAACACCCTGGCGCCGACCCTGTATGTACTTAAAGGGGAAATATGAAAAATTCACGTTTTCAGTGCTTGTTCACATACATTTGGGTATCTGGAGTGCTTACCAACCAACAAACTAAAATAAGACAAAGTCAGTCTTTTGTGGGCTGCTTAGATCAGAAAACATGTGATTCAACAAGCCATTCATATTTGGAATATACCGCCTACAGCATGATATGTCCCCTTTAACATTTACAAACTTTACTTTCAAAATGCTTTTATACTACATCTGTGAAGCTGTTAGATTTTGATGCAACTTTATGGTCAATTTGAGGCCATCGTTAGTGATTGTTCATATCATCATAAGGTGTACATAATATTTTGTTCAGCTCATACTTCTCGCCCATATATGGATGGGACAAAACAGCATGAATTACAAATCCAATGCTCAGAACTTAGTTTATAATTTACCCACATTTTCAAGTGCACCGTTTGACTTTTGTCTATGTTATGCATGCCACACTGAAGGCACAGCATGCTTTATTGCATACCAGCAACTGAATTTAGAGCAATATCTCATGCTTCAAATTTAAATACGACAACCCAAACCACTTGTGAAGAACAGAGATAAAGCCTCCCTGCTGTCTAAACACCAGGATGCTGCAGTAAAACCTGCACCCGCATTTCCCTCTTCCTGTGAGGAACGTCCAGCAGGCAAAAAAAACTTCCCTCTGCTGCACTCGTCCTCCTCCTCCTGGATATAAGACTGATATTATTCACAAAGTCGTGTGAAACAGCGACGGGTCAGAGAACAGGAGGTAAAGTCTAGAAACAGTGTGAATTATTCTAAATGCTTTGCAGGATTTACAAAGTCTTTTATCCTTCACATGTAACATGAACTGTTTTATGGATTTTTATGGCTGTCCCAACTTCACAGAGTTTTGAAACGCAAGCCTCCAGTTTAATCTCAAGGCTGAGAGATGTACACACACACACACACACACACACACACACACACACACACACATACACACACGTGCAAGAAATGCACTCCACAATCCCACAAGTTCACACACACTATGTAACACCCATGACTACGCTGGACGCAATACAATAAGCTATTGTAACCTCAAACCAAAGGTCTTGACGCCCATATGCTTTTGTCATTAGTCTCAATTATAACAGGCTATGAGGTCACTCACTGATGTGTGCTAACACATACATCCTTTACTCTCTCTCTCACACACACACACACACACACACACAATGCAAGTATTAATGCAAAAATATGGTTCTGGCTATTTTGTTGCAGCCTAAATTGTAATAATCCAAATGATCCTTTAAAAGGCGGGTTCATCTGCGCTCTTGTCCATTGTTTTCAAATGGAAACGCCCACTCAGCCGCAGCAAAAAGCAGTGACGTATGTTAACAAAGTAAGCTAATCGAAGCTAATCAATAAGGTTATGAATAATGTGAATGCTAGCACCAGCTGAGTCAAAGTCAGCTGTGCTAAGTTTGGAAATAACTGAAAGGGTTAGTTCGGATTTTTTGAAGCGAGGTTGTATGTAGACTCGCGCGTTTTGCGAAGTAAAATTACTGCTTTTGTGAATGTAGTCTGGTGTAAACTAGTTGTGTATTCAAAGTTTACTACTCCTACATTTAAGGTATACTTTTATAAACTAATAAGTGGGCCAATTTATTCCTAAGAAGTTCACTTACAAGTATACTAGTAGTATATTGATATTATTATACTTACAATGTATACATAAAGTGTACTTGGGATAATACTTGAACTATACTTAAGTTAACTTCATAAAATAAACTTGAAGTATACTTCTTTTTGTAAGGGTGCAGAAACCTACATCAGGTCACATGTGAAAAAGGTTTTTTAGAACGACTTGGGAAAATAACATTTTGACGCTAAAACAAACATACTTTGACCAGAATTTCAATGTTCAGATTTGAATACATAAGGAGCACCACTGGAAAGTTACAGAATGATATAAAAACCTATATAACATCATCATAATAATATAATAAGAATGGACTCACGCTTTAATAATTTTCACAATGGTACACTTATTTTCTCTCTTTCAAGAAAAACCTCCCGTTCTTTACTTTGTTGGTCTTTTTTATCTGTCTGCTTCTCTCACTGTTATCACAGGCTGCTCGTGTCTCTCCTGCTGACCATCAATATCAGTCTGTCCTAGTTAAGTCTAGCCCAGGTTTATCAGGGCAGGGCTCTCTCACACACACATATATGCACACACAGCAACACACTCACAGCCCTATCCCCCCCCTCCTCCTCCTGTGTATCCTCTCTGAGCCGCCGGCTTCCTTGATGGAGAAAAAGGGGACTAGATGGACGGGAAGAGAGGAGACAGCGGGTACGTGACACAACAATGGCAGGAAGTGACTTCAGATCAATACAGATTAGTGCAAACGCACACCAACGCAGCAGCACCGAGCTCACAAACATCCCCGCTGAAGAGATAAACATGCAACACAAACAGTGCCAAATATATGTTGCAAGGCCACCAGCAGCTTCACTCATAATTGTTTACAGGACTTTTCTTCTTCTCTCATTACCAACAAATGAGGTTACGACAACATTTTCTTCATTCTGTGAGGATTATCGCAATTTAATCACAATTACTGGGTAAATACCCTCAATTACTGTAATCATACGTTAAATCCAAAATGATTCAACCACAAAGAATCGCTGCTGTGGTTATTTTTGTTGCTTCATAATTCCAATGTGCTGATTGATAATCCGCCACGATCTGACAGCTTTAACGGCAACAAAACAGGCCTGCTTATTTATTTCTGTCAACATTAAATAATTAGAAAAAATACTTATTTAAACACAAGCCAAAGTGAATTACGACGCTGCAAATAAACATGTAACAACACATGCGCATTGCAACATGAAAACAAATCAAGAAACCTCCAAAATAAAAGCAAGTAGTGTGCAGCTGGAGAGGGGGAAAGGCTGTTCAGCAGTTCAGAGGTCACAACAAGGTCCCTAAAACAGAAAACCTGATAGGTCTGGAGGGTGTATAATGTGTCACCAGGAGCCTGCTCGACTTCAAACATACTGAAATCAAGCGGAAAGAAGTCAGAAGATCTGTATTGTGGATCAGCTGCAAACTGACCAACACCAAAGTACAGAGACTCGGAGTAAAATTGAGAATATAACAAAAAGTATGACTTTGTCCTGCAGGTCTTTAAATGAGAGGATAGACTTTGATATATCATTTATAAAAAAAAACGGATTTTACTTGTGCACTGACTTAAAACTACAGGAGACAAAAGTTGTTTAACATCATTTCACTGCATCTCTGTTTTATCTTTTGTATTTTATAGCTCCAGCTATGGACCATTTATATATATTATAAGAAATTACTTAAATTTCAGTACTGGGAGAATCATTGGGCCTCATGTAATAACATTTTCGTATTTTTGTCTTCATTTTCTTTTACTTTTTTTTTCGTACCGTGGGCTCGTACAAGTGTCCCACGTCAGATTCAGCAAACGCTGCTAACTTCAGATAACTATATAAATGACCTCCATAAACATTATGAATTCCACCTGTGCGTAAATAAGCTTCCATTCATGAGAATTGTAAATTAGCATAATTAACGCCACTATATAAGGCTACATGTCCTGCCCCGTTCCTCTGTCTCTGCCAATGTATCAGCACGCTGTCTAAAGACACGCTCTCTTCCAAAAAGGCCTGACGTGCATCCAAAAGAAATAAATCAGCCACGCGCCTGGTTATACCTCCTGTTGATCTTGTCATATACAGAGACAAATTAACCTTCAATAAGTGTGTAATTTAAGTCGTTTTGCAGTTTGAGATGTTCTTATTGATAATGTTGTGTTATACAATAGCATCAGTGGCCAATTAAAATAAATAATGATATTGTTAAGCTATATGAACACATTTGGAATTATATTCTAATTCAAATTGCAGAGTCAAACAGGATGTCAACATAATTATGAAGTGTAATTTATGTAGGATTTTCAAACTCAAAATTGCTTCAAAGTAATGAATTATACAATCCATTAGTGAAAAACGTTGTATAAATGCAGACTAACTGCACAGGACTCCTACGACAGGTCTGGACCACTCGTAAATTGTGTTGGCGCCTAAGAGGAAATTAAAAATACGAGAAAATTGGTGAATGTGGCAAGTTCTCCTAAATCCCTCGTACAAAGCACTTAAAAACAAATCAGTTCATACGAGTGGTTTTGCATGAGGCCCTTAAAGGTGGAGTCTGCGATTCTAATCTTATACACTTTTGTATTGTATGTAAATTTTGCGAATATCTCCTCAAGTTCGCTAGCTGCCCGTTCTGTATGTTCAACCACAGCCCTGGCTCTGTAAATTGGAAACAAACAAAGTGGCTCGGGCTGAACCACACAACACTATTCCTGCCAGGACAGAAGAAAGGCTGTGGATGTATAAAGAGAAAGGCAGTGGGAGCGAGAGGGACGGTAAATGCTAATGTTCTGAAGGAGCACTGACAGGAGGGGGGGTATTTGTTTGGGTGTTGAGATCAAATATCAACAATCTTTCTCCAAAATCGCAGACTCTGTTGAATTTGACTATGAAACACTGTTTCAGCAGACAGGAACAATGACTTGGACGTGGATCTGAAGTGGCTCAGCAGTAGCTCTTATGATGATTCATGATTCTGCTTGGACTATAAGAGATCAGGGGGATCCCAGTCTGGAACCAAACAGGTGTGCGTTATCATTTCCTATTACGAATCATAACCCAGTGTCAAAAACCCTGATGGATCTGAGATCATTAGGGCTACTTGTCCAGCTACCGTTATCCTGAGGAGAACCATAAAAGGACAAACACACATCCTGTCCACTGTCCACTGAACGAGCATCTGTCTGACCCCTGACACCTTCCACTCCGACTCTGCTTCCTGTCCCACACGTGCAGCTCTGCTACTTGAAACTTTTCATCAAAGCCTTCCCCCCAAAACATGGAAAAGTCCCAAATAGGAAGGCCCATGAGGTCTAGACAAAAAAATCTCATCATGCATACAAACACAAACTGCAGAAATGGCATGGCAGACGCAATCCAATTCAACAATTCAAACTATTATCAATGGGTCACATTTGTGTTTTTTGTTTTGTGCCCCCGACCTCTACCCCTTCTAATCCCTTCTTCGGGCAGAGGGCATGATGGGGGGTGGCAGGCCCGGGGGATAAAGGTGCAGACCCTCGGTCCTTGTTACCAAAAAGCCTTAGAGGAGCTTTACAGCTCATGAAGCCAGACTTTAATCTGCCAGACGCTTCACACATATGTTCTCATGAGATCATCCACCTCGCTATACTCGCCAACCCCCCCCCCCATAAACAGCTACAGTGTATAAACAGACATCACATGGGTGGGGTATCTGTTTACACACACATACAGTGTATGAGCTTTGGATATAGTTGTACAATCAAAAAATAGAGAGTCAGAACTTTTTTGTACTAAAAAGTAAAACTTGAGTGGCGATTCATTCTTGACTCCAGAATATTTGACCACAGAGCAGCAGTACAAGTAAACTTTTCATAGATGTACCATAACAGGCAAATATCTGACCTAGAGGTATACATTTTGATAGCATATTTTCTAGTAGTTTAAGGTACAAATTTGTGCCAGTTCGGCCTGGTCTGCTGGTGGTGGTTTGGCGTCATGAAATTCAGTCGATCATGTTCACTGATGGGAAGCAGGTGAGGGATCTTGTCCTCCAACAGCACTAGTTAAAAGGTGCTATTGATAATATTCAGACACTAGATGTAACCTTATTCCTCCCCTGTTGCATTCACTGCACAACAAATGTGAACAATGAACAGTGAACAGGCCTGTTTGTTGCACAACCTGCATTTTTTATGGTCGAGTGTAATGACTCAGATAGACATTATGTCAAGTGATGAATCTTTCTGGGAAAAGAATAATGATATCGTTTTTCAATATGTAGCTATACGCCTACATTAGGTGTGTGTGTGTGTGTAGTTTCGCTGCCGTAGTTTCAGCTGGGAAATCAGCTGTTCTAGTGGCGGAGCATCGTAAAACACACTTCAGTCAAACTCGACAGAAACAAAATGAAACTCACCAAAACCGTCTTGGTAAGTCTTTAGTTTGGTCGAAATAAACCCTTATTTCACTTATCTTTCAGTCGGTCACCCACTTCTAGATCCCCTCTGATGTGCATCTTCATTATACATTGTTTGAGGGAACTATAACGTTACGTAACTGGACGCAACCGTCACTAATGCTGAGATGCGAACGTAGCTCCTCAGGAACTGAAGCTGTTATTTTTCTCATTTTGACAATCTGACTGGTGACAACACATTAGTTAAGGTTGTAAGGACTGTGGCTGTTGGTGTTGTTGGTTTATACTGGGAGAAATGGCTGCTCCAGATTGGAAGAAATGCACCAAAACACGAGATTTCCTCAATCTTATGAGAGTGTACCATGATGTTCTTGTATGCAACACTGCCCCAGCAACAAGCTGTTGTGCTACAAAAAGCTACAAATATGGCTCCACTCTTTTCTGAGAGTGTGGTTATGGGGGCACGTCTGGGTCACGTCTCCTCCTTCTCTGCAGACTTGCCATAAAGCCAGTCTCCCATTACACCCACTCTGGTCTCCGCTGTCAATGAGCACCAGCACAGGGAGAGACAGACAGGTGGGGGTTAGGATGGGGTCCGGTGGGGTTGGGGTGGGTTTGGATTGAGGTGAAGAAGGGTGGAGTTGGGGTAAAAAGCTAGCATTGTTTACAGATAGCGAAAGGCACAAAAGGGATGATGAGAGGACCCAGAAATATAAACATGTGTTAATGACAGGCATCCTCAGACAAGGGACACACAACATCCTTCACAGAAATAGAAAAAGCCACTGTGATGGCGGGAGGCTCAGGAATGTGACATGAAGAGGATGAATCTTTGCGACCAAGTGTATTCTCAAATGACAAGAAAATGTCTCTACTTAAAATGAGCGGAAGTATGGAGACATCATGGGAAGACCACAAGAATTCAACTATAGTAATGGAATTGTATCCAAAGGCACTCATCTCACACTTAAATAAATTGAAACAGAGTTGGGGTTTCACTGGTTGGGTAAATCAAAATGTAGAGGAGAGCGTTCATAGCTGTCATGTTCTTGGACTGCAGCTGAATCTTGTCGAGGAAGAAAAAGACGAAGACGAAGAAGAAGGTCTGTATACACGCAGAAGACTCCATTCAGAGACCAAAGGCAAATGGCTGGGTGAGGCGCTCTGGATGGTGCTGTGGGAATTCGCCCCATTTGAGATGCAAATTCCTCAAAGAGCTGAAAGAGCCGGAGAAACAGGTGTCCAAGGAAGTGTGCTGCTGCTGCTGCTGCAGCGTGGGTGAGGGAGGGAGGGAGGACGGGTGTGAGGGCGCTGAATGATAACACAGGGTGTATTGAAATCCTGCTTGTTCAGTCCAGTCTGTGTGGCACTTCTTCTCTTGTCTCATTCTCTTTGTTTCATATTAAATGACGGCAAAAGAAGGGGAATTTGATGTCAGAATAAAAAATGGAAAAAACATGACAGATCTTTAATTTATTTCATTTTATTGATTTAAATGTAATTTGGTATAAAACAGCTTGTAGATATGTTGATTTCAAATCAAAAGAGCAAACAGATCAGTCCTATATACTGATGAAAACAGCAGGATAAATTGGACATTTACAAGCCCCAGGCTTAAACAATGTTCTCTTTAATCATATTAGTTGCAATGATTAGTAATAAGGAGCTTCTTGACATCCTAAATTCATTTATTTTTGATGAATATTGAAACTGAATCTTTAAAAAAAAAAAAAAAAAATCAACAAAGTTTTTAGATACAAAACTGCATCCTGTATATCCTGTATCCTTCAGAATGACTGGCCAACTAGTCCTGGATGAAGCTCAGTGGCTCCATCTAGAGGACTATATAGAAAACTCCTCAACTGCTGAGCTGCATGTTTGTTAAATGTGATATGTGTTGCTACAGATAAATCTAAATATTAAAAGCTTCAGAGGACATGGCAGGTAAACAGTGCTTCCTAATAGACAGAAAATAAACCCGTAGCATATACTTTAAAAAATGATTCTAAAACAGTGTTTAAAATCCACATTATACAATTTTCCATTATAAAAAGTACAGTTACACATGTAACTAATAAAGAAGTTAAATGCTGATTGTTGGAGTTCATTAAGAGTTTTTCAAACAATTTCTTCATTGAAACATCTCAGATAAAATGAGTATCAACACATACTGTTTGTCATTATCAAAGGTTTATGGCTCCCTCGACTTTTAATATCTTTTTTTCAAAGTTTAGTTGGACACTGCGGTGGCATAAATATCCCACAAAGCAATGCGGTAGTGACAACGTTCATTACAGATGTTGACGGACAGCTCTGTTACAGTAATAACGCCTACATTTAAGTGTAAGTATAAGATTCTACTTTACTAGGCGTAACATATATTTTAAATCAATTCAGACTTTGATTCTCACAAACTGTTGTTTTGGTCACATGAGGTTGGCACTGGTTACCATGGTTACACGACTCCAACCGGCAAGGAGGCTCTCAGGAAGTGATGATTTATATTGCTGCTCAGTGCTTCCGAAAAGATACATGCTGCTGTTTATTCACACAAAAGTATGTTGAATAGTAGTTCACATATTGGGTATGTAGTGAATAGTATGCCATTTCAGACGCAGCCAGTGCTTCACTTCATTTTTAACTAAATAATGCCATTAGAAAAGATCTGCTAAAGATTAAAATTGTACTTCATTATTAGTTTGTAGATTTTTGATTTTATATATTTTTTTACTTATTCAAAGCAGTTTTGTCAACAAAGATAACACCAGGCATTTCAGTGAGATTTCCTGGTTTAAGATGTAAAAAAGAAGAAAAAGAAATGGGGGAAAAAAGCATATGACACATCTAGACTGGATATCAGACTCTGAGGTTGCTCCTACAGCTGTATTCGTCTTTTATAGTAACATTAGATATCTTTACGTCTAAGGACCCACAAACCTTTAAGCATAATTGTAAACAAACAGCTTTGTATTAGAGTTCTTCAAAAAATGGCATTTTACCATATCTCATTCACGACATAAATATAAACCTGATCCTCTCCCAAATTGAATAAACTATTTGGACAACATATACCTTAAAAATATGCATTCAAAATCTTTGGCTTTAGTGGCACAAAATGTCCCTGCACACTTCTTCTTCCTTCATTGTGTTAGTTTTTGCTCTCTGCTGAGGCTGTGAGATTATCTCAGGACGCCCTCAAGTGTTCAAAGACAGCAAAGACAAATGCAGAATAACAGTCAAATGACTGCGCTCTACAGTCAGACACACTGATAAACTGTGCGTCTGCAAATTAGTGCGAGTCTAGCAAAACAGGATGAATCTCTGCGTTGGCAACGTACTGACTAACGTCGGCAAAGAGGAAGACTATAAAAGGCAAAGTGCTCTAGAAAAGACTTCATCAATTGAGACAAAATCCGACTTCATTTATAACAAAGGAAAGAATCTAAGAGGTAAATGTAAGAGGTAAATGGCAGCAGTAGTTGTTAACGGTGAGTCAGTGAGTGTACATGCCCACATGTTCAGTCATATGAAGCTAAAAGCTCCAACAGCACCAAACAGGCACATAGTCGCCATCTGTTGTTGCTGCCTGGCAATTACACATTTCTGAGCTCCATATATATTTATGATAAATTTCCACGACTGTAGTTGTTAAAAGAAGAGTAAATAGCAACCTGTATAAACAAAATGACACCGAAAATGTGTTGAGTATTACAGTTGCTGCTTAGCAGTCTGAGCAATGGCATTTTTGCCAGCTTTGAAAATTAGATTACTTCTTTTCTTGATTGTAAAAATAGCCATTTTACTAAAAAACTGTCACAGTCACGACTACTACAGACACACATAGTCATGGAAAAGTTTGTCATGCCACTGTGACATGTGAGTAAAGGCTGTGTGGAATGATTTACGGAAATAAACTGGTGACACTTACCCGGCTACAGGTACGTGTCGTGCTCTGCACTGCTCAGACTCTCTTTGGACCCTTGTACAGTCATGTGATCGAGGAGAGGTGAGGGGTCACTGGGAGGAAGGGAAGGGTTAACAGTCTCCTGTGGTGGTACGATTGTTTTCTCTCTAGTCTTTCCACTTTCCTTGGTCTTCCCTGCTCTCTCCCCATCTGTCTTGGTTGCTAGGGGAGACTCCACGATGATGGTGGGCCTCTGTTTCAGGTGCTGTCGACTGGGCGGCTCGGCAGTCATGATGGCCTTGGCGCCGTGCATCCTGGGAGGGGACTTGCAGTGTAGATCTCCACGAGATTCTTTCCAGCTCCGCAGCTGAGCGAGATGTTCCTTCTCAATGTCCCTCTCAGACACCACTAACTCAATAATCTGAGGGGGAGAATGAGTGTGAATCACATGTTCTGGGTTTTGTGGTTCTAGGACATTACAGGTTAAGCATTTTTATAGCAGAACCACAGGAGGGCAAAGTCAAAGAGAAAGGGTGAAGTAAGTGCTGGGTCAAAACAATAAAATGGATAACACAGAGTGTAACTGTACCTCGTGCACCAGGAAGCTTTCTTGCATGTACTGCGGCTGTATGGCTCGGAGCAGCTCCATTGTTTCATAGAGACCCTGAGAGGCCTTCAGTTTCTCTTGGGATCCCAACATGCATTTCAGGAGAACCAGGCCCACTCGAAAGAGGATCTTTACTCCTGAGAACAGCATCACATCAGACAACAAGTCAAGTCAATTTTCATTTATATAGCCCAATATCACAAATCACACATTTGCATCAGGGGGTTAATAATCTATAGCATATGACATACTCTGTCCTTAGACCCCAGATTCGAATAGGGGAAAACTCCCCCCCCTAAAAAATAGAAGAAACCTCAGGAAGAGCAACTGAGGAGGGATCCCTCTCCTTAGACGGACCAGCCCTGTCTCCTAAAAATTACGTTACCCTACAACTAAACTGCATTCTCAATTACATTTGGAGGGAAACATATTGTGTCGTGGATTACATTTGTCTTTGACGTATCACAAATACGTTTGTAAACGTCTGCTGCAAGTGATGTAGTACAACAAGGGACGCGCAGAGCAGGTGATGAAGTAGATAGAGTGACCATTAATGAAAGTTACATGGTATAATAACGAGTATAACAAGCGAGAATGTCCACTACTGGCGTGTAGGAGGTGTGGTGGATGGGTTGAACAAAAACAAGACTTTCCCCCAGGAGACTGCAGTTTGTGTCCCGTGTGAAACTAAAAGTCAGCGTTCACTTATATTTGTTGACTAAACCTAAGAAAATAGTTGTGTTACATTTTTGTTTTGTTTTATTTCAATTTACGTTAACCACATGGTTAAAACTGGTTAAACTGATTAAAACTGCTACAGCAATACGGGAGAAAATATGTCTCCCTTGAGAATGCAGTTTAGTTGTATGGGAACATAATTTTGTCGAAGACAGGGTTGGACACACAGACTAACAGAATAACCAACTTAATAAAGTTACTGTATACTATAGACAATTCAAATGACAAACAGTAAATAGAATCTAAACTAGAGCTGTCAAAGTTAACATGATGATAACGCGGTAACGCAAATTTGTTTTAACGCCACTAATTTCTTTAACGCATTAACGCAACTTGTGATTTTTAGGTTGTAGCAGCTCAGTTTTAAAGCTAAAGTAAGATCATATGAAACTAAAAAGCCTAAGGAATCCATGGGTACAACCATGTCGTACTAGCTTGTTCTGAGGGAGGATAAATAACGCTCCAAACTTCTATATTTTGGCGAGGAAAAACTGTCATGGCCATTTTCAAAGAGGTCCCTTGACCTCTGACCTCAAGATATGTGAATGAAAATGGGTTCTATGGGTACCCACAAGTCTCCCCTTTACAGACATGCCCACTTCATGATAATCACATGCAGTTTGGAGCAAGTTATAGTCAAGTCAGCAAACTGACACACTGACAGCTGTTGTTGCCTGTTTGCTACAAAGAGAGCAGCAGTCTACACGTATATTTTAATAGAAGGACCATCTGAGAGCTGCACATAACTGGTAAAGACTTAGATTTAGATTTAGATGATAACTGTTGTGTTGCCACTTGGATTGGGTGCAACAAACCTGCAGTGTGGTGAACAGTTTCATATATATTCTCATATTCCTAATCCCAAACTAAAACAATAGGTAGACTTCATGAATTCAACATTTGTCTTTCTTCTTTAAAAGGTGAACATGCTCCGGTGTTTTACAGGTCAAATTAAACAGGAGGATAATAAGCACATGACAGGGCCTGGAGGAAAATCCAATACTATTATTGTGTATTTAACTCTGGTTTTATCTGTAAAGCGATCGATGATTCTACCACATCAAACAAATCTGCTGTCTATGAGCTAGAAGTTATATTTTCACTTAATAATCTCTGTAAGGGTGACCACTTTTATGCAATGTTTTTTCATGCACCGTATAATAATATATCAGTGAATGTTCTACAAGTGTAGTGTCTCACCATCACAAAGGAACATGTCCCAGACACGCAGCACCGAGGCCCACGGCAGAGTCCGAGAGAAGGCGCACATGAACCACTCAGTCATGTACAGGATGGGCTCCATCTTGTGCTTCTTCAGGTGACGGTGGGCCACAGGAGACACCTTCCGCAGCAGAGCATACAGGATCTCCCCGTCCAGCTGGATCGCCTCCTGTGGAGACAACATGTAACAGCAGTCAGTGGAGAAAGAGAGAGAGAGAGAGAGAGAGAGAGAGAGAGAGAGAGGGAGAGAGAGACAGACACACAGACACCTTTCTCTTTGCTTAATCTGATTTTCTGATTATCTCGTCCTTGTGGCCTGGTCACCACCTCGTGTTATTAGGTCGTTAGCATATCAGTGTCAAGCTGGAGACAAGCTGGCATAGGAATTCTAAAACCACCACCAGCCACATATTACATGTACTGACTCTATGAACTGAAGTTAACGGCCAACTTTATCTTTGAGACTTCCATTTGGCTCGTTAAATCAGGCGATCTCTTCAAAAGCTTGAATACTGAGGCAGAATCTATGTTGGCAATAAATCTTGGGCAGTGTAATTTCTGGAAAAATATAAATATATGCAAGGATTCAGTCCTATAATGTGGCAGAAATGCAGTCTTCAGAAACTGAGTGTTCTTGGGCATTGCTACAATACTGTGATTGTATTTTTGCTTACAATAGACAATAGACTCATCTTATTTATAGCGTTAGAATAGATAATAATTGACATGCTGAACACTGTTAATATGTAATCTTGTTACAGATTGTACTCAGATGTTCTCAAGCTCTTCTTATGCTATTAAAGTCCTCTTTTCAAAATGATATGACAGTGTGTCTGTCTGGACCCTTACCAGCCCTGTACTGTAGTATCCAGGAAGGTATTTCTCACAAATCTGGACAAGAACCCAGAATGCATCCTAGGACGAGGAAAGGAAACAAGGGAAGGCATTTATTATAGTAAAATGTGAAATGAAAACAGTTATTATGTATATATATTAGGGCTGAAAATCGATTCAAATATTAATTGCGATTAATCGCATGATTGTCCATAGTTAATCGCGATTAACCACAAATTAATTGCACATTTTTTATCTGTTAAAAAGTATTTAATACTCTTATAAACAGGGGAGTGGGCAAATATGCTTGCTTTATACAAATGTATGTATATATTTATTATTGGAAGTCAATTAGCCACACAAAACAATGACAAATATTGTCCAGAAACCCTCACAGGTACTGCATTTAGCATAAAAAAAATATGCTCAAATCATAACATGGCAAACTGCAGCCCAACAGGCAACAACAGCTGTCAGTGTGTCAGTGTTCTGACTTGACTATGACTTGCCCCAAACTGCATGTGATTATCATAAAGTGGGCATGTCTGTAAAGGGGAGACTTGTGGGTACCCATAGAACCCATTTTCATTCATTTATCCTGAGGTCAGAGGTCAAAGGACCTCTTTGGACCCATTTTCCTCGCCAAAATTTAGCACAAGTTTGTAGCGTTATTTAGCCTCCTATGCGACAAGCTAACATGACTTGGTTGGTACCAATCAATTTCTTAGGTTTTGTAGTTGCATATGGTGCCCGTATATTCTCTCTAGCTTTAAAACAACAACCTAAAAATCGCAAGTTGCGTTAATGCGTTAAAGAAATTAGTGGCGTAAAAACTAATTTGTGTTATTATCATGCTAACTTTGACAGCCCTAATACGTATGTAACAATTTTTGTTTAAGTTATCATTCTTTCACGCTCTTTGCCCCGTTATTCCTCTTAACCCAATCATTACGGCAGTGAGCACCCAACTAT
This sequence comes from Sebastes umbrosus, assembly GCF_015220745.1. NCBI lineage: Eukaryota > Metazoa > Chordata > Actinopteri > Perciformes > Sebastidae > Sebastes > Sebastes umbrosus. The sequence goes on from NC_051287.1 coordinate 20,194,805, forward strand.
ATATTATTTTATATTAGAGAAAAAACATTTGGAAAAGTTGAATGTGTGTTCACCTCTGCTGGCATATGCATCAGGAGTACAGCAGCAATGGGAGCCTGAGCCTGACAATAACCCTCCTCAGGACGATGCAGAGTGTAAGCCTTCAACACGCGGAGGAGGTCCTGCTGCCTGGATGTATGAACATATAGAAATTATATTCAGAAACTATGTTTGGCCACATTAACAAAGAAAGCATGAAGGCAGTGCTTACCCATGACCTCCTCTGGCTGAAAACATTTCATGGAAGGGGAATTGTCGATGCAGGTCCCTCTCAATAATATCTACCCATTTAGGATCTCCTGGCTGATTGTCCAGTTCCTTAAAACACAACATCATTTTATCAGCTTTTGCAACATTATACTTTACATTTTTGAGTCAAGAGTGTGAATGTGTGAATTGTTAGAATATTTTCTTGACGTCATACAGCCCTTTCCGACAGGGAACTGAACTGAACGTGACCTTTGCTGCCTTCAAAGCCAGCAGACTCCGTTGACAAAAACGGTACAGATAAGTTTCACTTTCAGGTCAGTTCCCCATTGTAAAATATTCTAAATATAGCGTACACTTAACCTTCATCCTACCAACCTATTTAACATACAAGAACTACCGACTGGGGTCCCTGGGGTCCCCAGGAATAAACTACTGTAAGAAACAACCATCACAGCAAAAAGTTGACTTATTTCTTCTCAAAACATTATTAGTTATGTTATTAATGTCATCTGAAGAAAAAAAAAAACAGATAATTATTATTTTAGGAAAGTTACAGTTAATTTGCATATTGTGTAAAATGAAAATAGACAGAGCACATGTGGAAATCTGTGTCTGCTGCATCTATGTCTGTCTCCTTCACAAAGACTGACAGAGTGCCCCTACTCCCCTGATAGTGCGTGATACTTTAAATTAGGACCCATGGCAAACATTTTACTACACTCGACCCAGTCGGTCACTATTCTCGACACAGTTGATCGCTATGCTAGATCCAATGGGTCGCTATGCTGGTGCCAATGGGTTGCTATGCTAGACCCAGTCGGTCGCTCGCTCGACCCAGTTGGCCACTACACTCGACCCAGTCGGCCACTATACTCAACCCAGTCGGCCGCTACACTCGACCCAGTTGGGCGCTATACTCGACCCAGTCGGCCGCTATACTCGACTCAGTGGGCCTCTATGCTAGACCCAGTGGGCCGCTACTCTCGTCTATGATTTGTTTTCTCAGTCAAATAACTTGATGACAGCAGGGATCCCAAATATACGACTGACCTCGAATTTGCCCTGGTTCTGCTCCCTTCTCACTTTCCCCCCAGTGAGGTAGAGCCAGGCCCGGCCTCGCAGGGATGGAGGGATCCCCTTCTGGCAGCGCTCTTTCACCTGTTATTCAACACATGCACAGTTACTCAAACGCCTGCAGAAAGCAGAAGAAACGAAGAACAGAAGAATGCAACACAGACATTGGAAGCCAGTACTGTAAGTACTGCAGCTTACAACATGCCACTGACTGCAACATGACATGCAACGTTATCATCAAAGATCAAATAAAAAAAACAAAACTGGCATGATGATGGAATGATTACAGGTTTTCCAGCTCAGTTTTTGAGATGAATCTAGATTGTTCAGTCTATCTCAAAACTGCCGCCACAACAACCAGTGCACATTGGATAAACATTTTCATTACAAAGAAAGAAAGAAGTGAAGTCAGATTTAATTTACAGTGTATAAAGCAGACCTTCTTGTGTTTTTTGGCCATCCATTTGTCCCAGCTGTTGAGCATCTCCAGCCATTTTGCCTCCCGCTGCCGCAGCACATCATTGGGGATTTCTTCAGCACTGTGGAGAAGGCAGACAATGTTGTTGATAAAAGCAAACACATTATTTTCATGCAAATGGACAATGGCTATACTGTACTCTGTCTCTTCCCTGTACTAATGACAGGGAAACCCTGTCATAAGTACAGGGAACCCTGTCATAAGGGGGCGGGACAGTGGCTCATCTCTTCCTTGTCCACACAGGAAACCTAACCTCAGACAAAACGGTAGAGCACTTGCCAGCAGCAGCGAAGTACAAGGAAAACAGGAAGCTGAGGGAGAACTTTCCCCTAGTTCAGTTCCCTACAACCTCCTACACAAAACTTAAACCAATATCTCACTTCCCTACAGTCCTATCAAAGATCAGAGCTGTCATATTGTTATAGACACACTTTCCCTTCCTGATCTAGCAAACGCATGCCTGGCCGTTTTGGCAAACAAATTTAAACAAACCAAATTAAGGAGCGGGACTGACATGCTTTGCAAAAGCTAAAGAAAGTTCACAAGTTGTCAATCGCTAATCTATAAGATACCACAGTGAGTCAGAGACTTGGCTAAACTAACAGGACCAATGAGTGAGACAATTTCCTTTATGTCTTCAAATAAAATAAAGAGCCTGAGCTGCCTGGTTTGCTCAGTTCTTCCAGTGTCACTATTTGGTCAAAATCAAGTCAAGCCACTTTTTCAAGTCATCACTAAAGTGCTGTACATTTTTCAAGAAAAGGTATAAAATCAGCTGTGTAAGTAACACAGATATAGAGCACAAACTGGGACATTATGCAGGTCCAAATGACAAAGAATAAAATCTAGGGGCCACAACAGCATATGCTCAACCCCCTTGCACTTAAACCTGCAGTAGGCAGAATATTTGTGGCATCATTGGGGGAAAATTCCATAGTAACCTTTCAGCATATTGTAATTCAAGTGTTCAGAGAGACAACTAGACTTCTGCACCTCCTACTGACTGTTTTCAGGCTTTAAAAGATCTAGCACGTAACGGGAAACTTTGACCAATCACAGGTCATTTCAGAACTCCGATCAAACAGCCAAACTAGGCAGCGCTGATCAAATATGAATCAATATTCTGTTACTGTAATGCCTATTTTTCGCCTCAAATGTTTTCAGAAACATCTTGGCGCTGCCTAGTTTGACCATTTTATCAGTGATTGACAGCTGCTCAGAGAGAGCAGGCTCCAGCTTGGCTCTGATTGGTTGTTTTCCTCCGGTCTGTGAAATCTTGAAGATGCCATTAGGAGCACTGAAGGACACCAGAGGACACAGAGGACACAGAGGACACAGAGGCACATGCTTTTTTCAGATTACCTGTCTCATGCACTAATGTCAGGATATAGAGACCAATTTATAAAAATAACTTTTTTAATCATATTTGTTCCAATCTGCCTACTACAGCTTTAAACCTAGACCCAGAAACAGCCAGCAGCTTTGGGTCAGAGTACCTCACAGACCTACCTGATATTTGACAGTTTAAAAAGGTCAGAGATGAAGGGATTGGCAATTCCCAACCTGGGGGGGCTCACAAGTTAATTGACAAGATTGAAAATTGGAAAATAAAGTTGACTTTTTGTACTTTTCTCCAACCTGTGACAAAGGCCGAGGGGTCAAAACTTCGCTTTGAAGGGTCCAACCAGGTGACAAGAAATTCAGCTATAAATCAGCCAACTATTTACTTGAATTATCTTATTCTTTGTTTTCCTACTTCCACATAGAAAAATCCATTCAAATGACAGCAGGTACTGTATCTCTACATAGTCGAAATGTCAGATTGTCTCCCAACAATTATCTGATGACTCCAGCAATCACAGGAGGGTTTGGTGACGAAATATTTAGAGAGAGCAATTATTTCTGCTCACCTTTACCTGTCTTCAATTAACTAGATAGATAGGTAGATAGATAGATAGATAGATAGTAACTTTATTGATCCCGAGGGAAATTCAAGTTTCCAGCATCACAGTTCCATAGTGCAAAACATGTTAGTAAAAAGGCAGTAAAAAAGTTAGTAGTGCAAAGTACAAAATACAAAACAATATACCAGATATAAAAATACAAGGATATGAAGAAAATATGAAATATTAATACACTGAATTTGAAATACATTTGTCTGTGCAATATATCCTTGATGCAATAAACACCTCAAGTGCAACTACCTTTGTTTACAGTTTATTTATTACATCTACCCTACCTGTTTTACAAGTGCAATTACCTCTGTTTATACTTCTAGTGTAACACTTCTGTTTATATTTATTTATTATATCTACTCTACCTGTTTTATTTGCTTTATAACTGTGTGTGTTTTACCTGTTATATATTTTATCTGCCTCGTTTAGTCTTGTCAAAGTATTTGTTTTAAAACACGACCAGAAGTGGCAACTGTGAATCTTGTTGTATTTAATAGAATAATAACAATAAAGCTTTCTATTCTACTCTATTAATTACTAAATTTAACTAAATATTTTAGTAATATATTATCATTATGAAGCTCCACTTACATCTGTCCTGGGTGCTGCTGGGCTCCTCCTGTGAACCCGTACTTGTCCACCTGTTGCTCCCCGGGGACGGTGCCGTTAGCCTCGGGGTCGGATCCATGTGAGGTGGTACCTCTCCCATCATCTGTCAGCTTCTCTGTGCTGCCCTGCAAGCCAACTCCATTGCCCTGCTCAATTGTTGCCATTTAATCCACATTTACCTCAGAGCATGAGCCGCCGGTCTACATACAGTGTGCTACTCACATACCTCACCCTTCAGAGCAGTCTAGAAAGCTTAGCTGACACTTTAAAGCTCTCCATGAAGACAAGTCGGTTGCTTAGCTAACCTGCTGTCACCTAGCCACGGTTGCTAGGGAGCTTCCTAGCTGCTAGCTCGCGCTAGTGCTATATAAAAAACACTAGATAGTTTGTTTCATGATGTGAACCTGTTTGGTCACATCATTAATGTTCGGGTGAAACAAAACAAAAAGCGGTCGAGAACAAACGCAGCTATTTCGCAAAATGCTGAATTAGTAGAATATCCTGTTGCTAACTCTGGAGCTAACATGCTAGCATCACACAGCTGTCAGCTGACACACACCTACATGTAGTAAGCTGTTTAAACCAGAAGCTCTGCTGTCAGCAGGTTAGCTCATAGCTACAGGAAGAGAAGCTGGAGAAGATTAGTAAACAAAACCATCACCATCCATGACATCCTGTAACTCTACACTGCCATCTACTGCTGGAAATCACACACTCAGGTACAGTCTGTACTCCTCTTATTAAATAGCTTTTAAGGGACTTAAATAACTGGATGTCAGAGTAATTTGGCTTTATTTTAATTCACTTTAATTTGTGATTTAGATGTAAGGTACTAAAAATCACATACAAAAAAATACCTGTATGTTTAATTAGGTAAATTTAAAGGTAGCAATGTTCAGACTACTTTCACTCATGTACATTTCTTTTTAACTAGTATAAGTAAGAATATATGAATAAAAATGTGAGTTTCATTCATTCATGCTCACTGTGCAATATCATTTTCCACTTGTGCAATTTTGTTAATAGTCTAATATTGTCAATACTGTATATACTGCTCCTATTTTTATACTTCCTTCTATTTAAATGGTTCATATTTTGTTATACTTTGTTTAGCTCTTTTTTTACTGTGTTAGCTGATGCATCTTGTTTTTTGCACTATCCCCTTTGCTGCTGTACATTGCAAAATTACCCACTGCGGCACTAATAAAGGAATATCTTATCTTACTTATATTTTTAATTATACCCCCCTTTGAGAGTGCTATTGTTATATTATTGGTATACTGATGCATTAACATGTAAGCAGCATGATATTGTTGTAGCTGCTTGAGGAATTTAAACTGCTTTATATACTCCCAGGTGGTTCAATGTGTAATATTTTATTTGTTGATCATGTTTTGTATGTAAAATCATTAACTGAAAAGTAACTAGTAAACATAGATATCAAATAGAGTAAAAAGTACAATATTTCCCTATGAAATAGCAGGAAATAGAAATACTCAAGTTAAGTACAGATACTTCAAAATTGCACTTGATTAAATGTACTTTACACCACTAGTAGCCTCTGTAAATTTATTTTTTACTGATTTGTGGATTTGAAGTTATCTCAAAGCGTCTTGAGATAACTTCTGTTGTGATTTGACGCTATACAAAAATAAATTGAATTGAATTGAATTGAAACAAGATAAAGCTAATTTTACACTTTATCAATAATTAATGCATTTTAATATTTGCACCGACAGTAGAGTAGCAATTACAGTAGTCATAGAAAACGAGGTAAATGTATACGGTCAGTACAGAAATTTCAACATCCGTTACTGAGGATGCAGCTGATAAAAATCTTTCATATTTCTACTGTAACACAATCTGATTCTTTAAAGCGGTCAATCACTTTGCAAGATTGGATGCATCTTTTGTGAACGATACATCTGCTTCGGAAGATGAAACATATAAGGACATCATGAAAACACTCAAGCGAATTTAGTATAAATACTAGATTCTTTTATTTAAATATTGTACATATTTTAAAACATATTTACATAAATTAGACCTGCATTGTTACACTGTAGACATAGGTGTATCTTTCATACACACACAAACATTGCTTGCTGAAAAGAGGACAATCGTACCATACAGACTGCAGAAGCACCTTTGAGAACAACTTTACAGGAGAGAAAAACTGGGGGTGGGGGCAGACTTTCGTTTACATCAAACACCGGGCGACACGACCGAGACGAGACAAGCTTGCAATGACAGGAAAGGCCTCTTGATTACAGGTCTAGCTATTTGTTAAGGCTGAAACTGTGCTCACCCTCATACGGTTAGTTCACAGCTCCGTTACCTATCTCACCACCCCTCCTTCTGCATATGTATTACATCTCAGTCAAATACAGGGCTATCTTTGTAAGTAAATACAACTTCAGAACCTTTATACACCATTTATAAACCACCAAGACAAGAACAACTGTGTGAAATTAACTTTGAAAAGTGGTAGCTGAGACAGAAACCATGCAAAAAGAACAGTGCAGACAGTAGGACAGATCATATTCGAATAATAATTGTGTCCATTATGTGTATGAGGAGGAAACACAATGTTATCTTTACAGCAGGGCTTACAGAGCAGTGCCCTAATCATGTGTATAATATATGGCTTTCCTTCTTTGGTTTCATAAACCTGTCTTACACTTTGTTGCAACCAGTCACATTTAACTTAAATCAAGAATATAATACAGCTTTTGCTCCGATAAAACAACTTTAGGCATATTTTAATGTCCCTCTGAACATTTCCACCCGCACCATCTGGCCATCACACACACACACACACACGATTCAGAGCACAAGGAATTTACAGTATTGCTGTATGATGTTAGTAGCAACAAAGCGAAAAGAAAATGCGTCTTTGGTGCACCTGCTTTTAAACTGTAAAGACATTGTCCAAACCACTTGGGTGAGCTGTTAGACAAAAGGACAGACTATCATGAGCAGAACAGTGTAATGTCTTTGATTAACGTTGTTTGATGCAGCACACATTTACACACACACACTCGTTACAATCATGGTGACCATGGTCATATAATGCAAGTCGTAAAGAGACATCTGAATTACAAAAGAGAAGCAGCAAACAAATGGAAAGGGAAATAAGGAACTGAAAAAACAACAAATTTGACACACACACACACGTACACACACACACCTGATTCTTGTTAAGATAGCTGGATCTTTATCATCCATCACACACATTTCATCAGACGCTTGAAAACTCTTACTTTTGAAACTAAATAACGTTAAAAAAATACATCTTTTCCTTTAAACTCGTGCCTGACCTATCATTGCAATAGTAAGCATTCCCAGATGCTAGCTTTAGCTTTGTGAGAGAACAAATATTAACATTAAATACGCCACACATTCCAATAACTCACATGTATACCACACTCACGCACACATCTTTAACATCCTTCCTACCACACGACCGTTGCAGCGATCAGTCTCGGCAAAGATCTTCTTGTTCGTGTCAGCGAGTGGAAGTGTGGGATTGATAAAGCTCACTTCAAGATTAACATCTATACAAGAAAAATATATTTATGAATGCGTGTGTGCATCATCCACAATAGTAACGAAATAGATCTTTGCTTCGACGACCAAAGCAAAGACAACAGAAAGGCCAGAACGAAGCCCCATGAACACAAAAATATTTACAAACGTATTATCAGGATGTGCGCTCCGACGTATCCCCCCCGCCAAGTGACAAAAAAACAGATCAACCTTCACATGTAAGCTCTAACAAGCGTTATGGTTTCCCTTTACAGGTTTCTCTGATCTGAGCATTCAGTTAGTAACCCAACTCTTAAATCCCATTCTCTATTGACACCCATTCCATTCCCAACATCAGCTTCCTCAGTCCACCTATATGCTTTGTTCAAACACATTTACAACAAGGAACAGATTAACGAGTGGAACAACAGAGACAGCTAGCTTACTACTCCAAAACCTTGGCCTTTTATTATATCACTTTTATACACGAGGGCTACCAGGTTTTAAAGCCCTCAGTCAAACCAAACTGTCCTCTCAGTCACATCATCCGAAAGACGTCCCTCAGCCTGTCGTCGTCCTCCGCTCCTCCTGCATCATGATCAACATGAAAAATGTCCTAGCTGCCTGCTTCCCCCTCAACCGTTCAAGCACCAAAACAAAAACAGAGGAAGAAAACAAAAAAAATGTACACGGGGTGGACGTCGGCCCAGCGGCGAGGAGTGTGTGTGGCGTGTCGGTGGGCCTCCTCCTGACAGCCCCACAGGATGCAGTGCATTTTTTTGGGAGGGCTGCAGCAGGTGGAAGACTCAGGTGGCAGATGGGGAGTGAGGATCAAGCTCGCACACACACACTCTCAGACACACTTTAGTCTGTATATTCAGCCACGATTGACAGCAGCACCGTGATATCATCTGGTTTCCCTCCTGCAGAACGAGACAAAAGAGTGTGAGGAACTATGCCAACACTTTTTTTTTTTACGCATCAGACAATTTGTAAGGACAGCAAAAATATTTGCAACATGTATCCTCTTATCCACTTACAATAAAATACAACACATCTATAAAATTGTATAATATATCTTATAATAATATATCCACTTAAAATGAGTGCACTATCAAACCAAACCTTAGTATTTCTTTTAAAAAGGGACAACCCGGCATCTGAAGCACAGTTTACTCACCTCTTACATTCAGGCCATTGTCACAGGCAAACTGTGCAAAAGGGGACATATAATTGGGGTCGTAGGCAAGGTCGTGAGCTTGCTTTGCAATGCTCTGTGCAGTCTGCAGGACGCTGTCATAGTTGGTAGTCTGAAACGACGAAAAGTGAAAAGCATTACATTCAAAAGTCGTAAAAAATATGTCAACTAGATGCAGCATGTGTAGAAAGCTTGAATAAACTGATATTCCAGATGTGACACCTTGAGTTTTTTGAGCTCCTGAAGGATCATGTAGTCTGGCATGTTGTCAAACAGGCCATCGGTCGCCGTCAGGATGATGTCACCGAGCTGCACGTCAAAGGAGGAGCTGTCGGCCGCTTCGGGGCTAGAGGAAACAGACACGAGGCACGGAAAGATCAGTCACGAGTGTAACGGGAGCATGCGGCACCTGAGCTGCTGTCAACAGTTTCCGATATGGAATTAAGCGGGTCAGAAGTTACTCTGCCAAATCTTGGGACGCAGCGTGGGCGTTTAATCTGACAGCTGAGTTGGAAGCAGCCTGCTCAGTGTGCCCTTGCAGAGGTCCTGTGGCTTGCTGGCGCTGTACCAAAGACTCAAGTTTAGTTACTGAGAACCTTTAACCTCGTGGTCATGCTTCATCTTGAGGGGTTATATTTTAAGATAAAGAGCAGTAAATGTACCTTAAAAAGGAACGTTAACTTATTAAACAGCTAAATCTTAGACTTTATTTCACACCAGAAAAACAGGATTAAAACCCTGGGGAAAAAAACCCTCAAAAGCAGGACCTCGAGACTGCTCTAAAGGGATTACAGAAGGTTTATCCCTCGTTAATAAGGCTGCCATTGTCAGAATCAAGTTGTGACACCTATCTGGGTAACCTGGCAAGCCTGTATGCATGCTGCTTGTGCATCGTGTCTTGTGCTTGAAATATTATTCATGGGGAACATTTTGGAATAACATTCTTGTTGCTGCCAATTCTTTGCCTGGAATACACTTCGTGGAAAAATGAGTTGAGATACATTATGGTGATGGACATAGCCTGTCTGTTTCAAAGATTCTGGTGATGATAGTAAAGATAACAGTGTGTTCACCTTTAAAATGACTGAAATGTGAACTAAAACAATAAACTATAAACAGGATTTTCCATGTGGGCGATATAAGAAAAGATGATCAAGTAGTTAAGATGGCTATATGCGGAGACGTAGCCTCGTTTGGCCAGAAGTGTGACGCTAAAGCAGGTCCTGTTTATTTTGAAAACACTGTCTGAAAGTTCTTACTGCAACTATGTTTACTGCCCACATGAAAGGATGTGGCATGTTTTAACAAATCCAGTTGGCCTCGAGTTATCTAAACAGTTGTTTGGCAGCAAATGTGAAAGTGAACATGCTGTCCTTTACTCATTTGCTTTGCAAAATGCCGTGCACACCCAACAATGGCACATGCAGAGGTTCAAAGCTGAACCAGGAAGTAGCTCAGCAGCACAACTGAAGTTTACGTAAGGACAATTTAACTCTGATCCACTTGCATTAAAAGATGCCCCGTGTAGCGTCTTGTCAAGCTACCAGTGTCACCTCTTCATGCATGACTTGCAAGGATGTATTCAACACTGAGCTTACTGACCTGTCACTGAGCACCACCCCTTCAGCTCCAGGAGGAGCGATGGACAGCTGGAAGGGCGTGTTGAAATAGTGCTGCTGCTCGTCTGAGCGATGGACCACCTCTCCTTCCCGAACCACCAGGAAGCCCGAGTCTCCGAGGTTACACGTGTGTAGTCGGTGACTCCGTCGATCCAGGACCACGATACAGGCTGTGCTGCTCCCTACAAACAGAGGAGAGCAAAGCAACCATAATGAATATATAGAAAGGTTAAATTTGATGAGAGAACAGGGGAAAAATAAACTGAATGTGTATTTCTTGAGGGGTAGAATGCTGCCCAATCTGTACATCACCGCCTTTGTGCGCGCCTTCCTAATGAATTTCATTCCTCCATAGTGAGTGGTTATGCAATTCGCAAGTGAAAAGGGAGAAAACAGACCCAGGGGTCATGGATTGTGCCTGTCCCAGATCCAGAGTGACTGCATCTTTAGGTGCCAACAGTCCAAGTAACCTTGAGCAGGGAAGGTCAGGCACAGACCTTGTAAAAGCTTCCCAAAATAAAAGTAGGCAATTTGACAAACATCGTGACATGGGGGGGGAAGGGCATTTAGTGTACACGCTCGCTGTTAGTCAGGGATACCAAGTCTCAGTGCGTGCCCTCGGTCACATGTTTGTCCTGTGCACAGTTTTAAAAACTGTCTGACCCTCCTGCAGTATCAGTTACAGATGCATTCTTGACCTTTGGAGCTCTGGCATGAGACAAAATGTTCACCCAGCGTAAGCGGAAAACTGTTGAGCCCCACAAGATCACAACTTCCAAGTGGCATAATGAAATACAGTCTGATTAAGTTAGTTAGTTACCTCACATATATTACATCACTCAGGATGCGGGACCAAACATTTGTGCACAAACATTTTTTTTTCCATCATTATCTATCTTGTTTGCATATTCCAAATCATGCACTTTTCTGCCAGATTGGAAAAAGTTCTTTGCTCTGTCATGACTTTTGTAATGCATGTTGCATAGCAAGACCACCACTCGCATTCTGACTCATCCTGCAGCTTTCCTATGCATTTTTCAGAGTATGGCTGATCACATGGGAAGCATGAATCACTCCACCACCGACTGTGTGTGTGTACCGTAATGTATCACTCCGTGTGTACTCACCTAGCAGGGGAACTTTGTTCTGTAGAAGCTCAAAGTAGCCCGAGGTCAAGATCCCCACTGGGTTACTGGGAGTGAAGCGTCCCTCCTTCACCAGTCGCTCACAGGTTCGCATTAATGTGGCGGAGAACTGAGACGGGTCGACGCCGTAGTCACGCCAACCACCTACGCCGTCTGCAACGCCTGATGGACAAAAGGGGAATGCAGTTTTAATCTAGTTGTTGTTTTGCTGCTCACCCATCAGCAAACAGATACTAGCATTTTTGTCATACCAGGTGATGACGAGTATCAAGGCATAACTGATTGAACGGTTGATTAACCAACTAGTACTACTATTTTGATAATCGATTAGTTGTTTGCAGGGTTATTTAAAGAAAAAGTGCCCAACATTGTCTGGTTCTAGCTTAGCAAATGTGAGGGCTTTATGCTTTTATTTGTCTTGTGTGATGAATATCTAGCTCAGACAAAACAAGCAATTTTCTGTCATTTTAGAGAACAATATAACTGCAGCAGCAGTTACTTTCTTTGCCCGTAGAAGGTGACATCAAAATGTCTACATCTCATCATCCTCCAAACCACAGCTGTTGTGTTGGATAACACCTTTTAAAAAGTTTTTTTAGATTACTCAAATGCCAGACTGAATCAGAGAGAAATAAATGTAATGGCAACTGATCAAACTAAGTAGCCGATACGTTAGAATTTACCAGGATGATATTGGATGACTTAACTGAATATAGCTCAGCACATACTGTGCGGGAGCACAGTCCTCGATTAAAATGCAGCTCTGCATCATCAAAAATCCAAACAAACTCTTGTTCACTTTTTAAAAATAGAGATATTAAAAAAAGTCAGAGCTATAATACAAGGAGAAAATGCTTATAATGATAATAAGGTTTTAACATTTATTTTCAAAAATAGCAAAATATGTTATAGTATATGAAAACATCAAGTATTGTTTGTTTCAATGCTCCAACTTTAGTTTAATTTTCTCTTTGTACTGCGGTTGGAAGTTCCCTCAAATAAGAAACTAAAATACAAAATACTCTATCTAATTCAATCTCTCTGATCTCTCTATCTAATCTCCTGAAATTTCCTTCTACACTGCTGCAAGAAAGGACCATCATCCATAACTGTTAAAACTGTAATGATGACCAACCCCAGGCCACTTCAGAGGAGTTTGCTACAGATTTTACCACGCCATTTCTGCCTTGCTTGCCATGTGTATAACACCCTGGTGGGGGGGGTTTTGTTCCTCAGAGATAAGATAAGATGAACCTTTATTAATCCCCGGAGGGGAATTCAGGTGTCAAAGCAGCAACATCAGCAAACAGAGTGAAACACAGGAGAGGTAAAGGTATACAAAAATTCTAAAAACAATAATAGAGATATAAAAGATACACAGTGAATGGGTGAACATAGTGTGTACAGTCCGTCAATAAATAAATGTAGTATGTGCAATAAATAAATGGAATATGTACAGTCTTTAAAGTGGTATATTGTGTAAAGTGTGCCAGTGGTTAGAGTCCAAGATGGTTGAAGATAGTGTATGTTTAAAGGTCTTCAAGTCCTCACAGTTCTCATATGGGGGTCAGCCTTGGTTGTGGAGCCTGATGGCTACCAGCATGAAGGACTGACCCAGGCGCTTTGTGTTGCGTTGAGGGGGGATGAGTTGTCTATTTTTTCACCTTCATATCCCCAGCCTAAATATTTAAGACTTACACATTGCTTGGAACCTGTAAAACACGGCGAGTATGCGTCGACTAAGCCACGTGGTTAGTCAAGTATTTGGCTGTGTTTACCCTCCTGCTGTCAGGAGAGGACAAAGCAGTTACACTCAGCTCAGCTAAGCTAGCAGGCTACACACTTTTTTTTTTTTTCTATTGAGAAATTTCCATTACAATATGGCATCGTACAGAACAGTCCACAACTACAAGGGAACAGACAAGCCTGGAAATTGGTGTACAGTGCATAAGAGTGTGGATGAAGAGAGAGAAAGAAACCCCAAAACAAACAAAAAACAAAAGTAAGGGAATGTGTGAATAGTGCTAATAGTGCTATAGGGGTTCCCTGTGAGGTTAAGGTCCTCAACTAACATTGAAAGCTTCATAGCATTCTTTTTCTTCATATGTTTCAGAGATGAAAAGTAAAGACACAGCTCCTTATGAAAAACATAGACATTTGATATCGATTTCAGGAATCTATTTTTATGTATAAAAAACTTTCCAAGAATGATTATGGAATTGATTGCCAGGTCATGTACCATGTCATCTTTCACAATTGTACCAAATATAACATTTTCCTTTGTTAGATTAGAAAAAATGTACAAATTTAACAAATATAACATTTTCCTTTGTTAGATTAGAAAAATTTAGTAGACAACCAATAATGCAAATCATCCCAGAAAGCAATAGCAAAAATACATTCATAAAATAAATGTTCTGTAGTTTCAATGTATTCAATCACAGAACGAGCAATTATAGTGATCAAAACCAAAACGGTTTCTTAAGGACTCAGCAGAGGGGAATATTGCATTGAAGCACCAGCAGGCTATACACACTCCTCAGCTAAGAGCTAGCAGGCTACTGTTAGCAACATGGCTGCCTCCATGCTCAACCATTCTGACCTTTGCAAGACATTGTGGTGTTAAGTCTGAGACGTCGCAATAAGAGCTTTTTCAGCCCTGTAACACTTAAACGAAGCTCATCTATGCCTCCTACTTTCACGTGTTTAATATCTTGCATCTACAGCAGTGTATTCTTCAGTTGGAGCTTATCTGGGTGAAAGGTCGTCTGATGTTTCACCTCAAAAACGACCCACTTTAAGGCACATAATGGCAGTTTATGCACATAATGAGGTTGTTGCAGGTGTATTAGTCTTCTGTAAAGCTTCCCCAGGGTTTTAAGTAAAGCTAAATACAGTTTAATACCGGTGGTAAGAGGAGAAAGGTTAGTTATGGCTGTTTATTGGGGAGGAGGGGGTGTTGTGTTTTCATCCGAGGGGTCAGTCCACGTGCAGGCTAGCTGACTGAAGGTCACCACGGCAACAGAGGGACGGTCTAACACATATGTGTGCTTACAGTGTTTTTAATGCTAATAAAAGAGCTTACCTAAGACATCTGCGTTCTTGTTCCTCGCTATGAAGCAGGCATCGTCTCCGTAGCACATCCCTTTCTTCAGGATCCCCTTGCGAAAGTCTTTACCGAAGCCATAGCTGGCGGAGATCAGGCTGTAGTCCCGACCGTCCGTCTGAGACAGTCCGCCCAGGACAGCCCTGGCTACCAGTCTGCCATAAGACAGTACGGATAACATCACCTAGCGAGCAAAGCAGCAAGCAAACCCCCGTCTTCTTGTTTAAGCACCCTCTGTCTCTCTGTCTCTACCGGCCCACCGGCAGCCTGCTGTCTTCTGTTGAGTCCCCTACTGTCTGTCTGTCTTTATCCGTCCATCCGCTCCACACTGGTCCGTGAAATAGTACCCTAACCCCCCAGTAGTTCGGCTACAACGCCTGCGTCTTTATGTCTCAGGTGTACATGTGATGACCGCAGTAGTTCCTCCGCTGGGCTCTCTCCTTACCGACATGTTTCCACCGTGTATACCGGAGACAGAAGCTGCGAGTACATACGGGGTGTTTGACCGTCTACAATGTTGACGTCACGGCTCACCGTGCATCATCCAATGACAGAGCAGCGTGACGTGACCTGGGCCCACGACGGACCTGCGGATACTCCACTGCGCATGCGTTAGATGTGCACTTGTTCTAACTAACTGGACGTAACGGAAGCACCTGGAGCCTATAATATGCCTCATTTATATTAATAATAATAATAAAAAAAAATATATATATATATATATATATATATATATATATGTATATATATATATATATAAAAATTAAAAGTGAGAAGAAAGTGTAAACCCACTAAAATTCAAATTATTTTATTTTTTTATACTTTATTTTTTCCCTTTTTTCAAGGTTGTTTTCATATATGCAATTTAAAGTTCGTAATTACAATAGTTTATAAACCATTTTTTAAGTAGATGAGCTTATAGACAAACTCATTAAGTACACTAGAGAAAACAACTTCAACATTCAAAATATAAATAAAATTAAGAAAATAAATAATAATAATAATAATAATGATAAAAAAGAAAGAATAGAGTTAAAAAAACAAACAATAAAAAAACAAAAAAAACAATAATAGTACAAAAATACGAGAGTAATAATAAATTAAATCAACAAATAAGTTAATAGAAAATAAAAAGGGGGGGAGCGCAAATATATAGTAATATGATTTACATGGGCACACACATGCATCCTCCTTAACGTCAGGTCACCTCCAAGCAAATGTACTGTATATGTGCATGCGTGTTAACCCATGTAACTATATTTTTCCTTCTGTTAGACTCCATCTCTTCTCAAAAACATCTTCAATATTCCTTATTTTGTGAGTTCCCTTTTCCATAACTTTTACTTCTCGAATTACACTTTTCCATTTTATTAAATCCACGTTTCATAAAATTCACATGATTTTAAAAGAACAATTAATCCTCATCCTTTTATACTACTCCTATATATTTTTGTCATATCTTGCTGGTACTTTATTCTCATAATGTCATAGTGGAGGCAATTTCTGTAAAGAAGGACTCGAAAATCAAGAGAAAGTCTTTTAAAGGTTTAATAAACACTTGCAAGTGGGCAAACAACCATCAACATAAATGTTCAAGGCTGAGAGCCCAGAGGCTCTCCGTTTGCAGGCTCACAGTCGTATATCTCACATTGTCTGTCCGACTGACACGTATGTCCTTTTTAGGGTTACTTGTCCTCAAATAGGCTCTACAAGTTCGTTGACTAGGTGACCGACACCGAAACAGAAATAGGCCTTAAGGGCAATGAGTGTCACCTGTCATGACCTTAGGAATGTGCACGTTTGTATTTTTCCAACACAGTCATTCAAGCACCATTTCGCCTATAATATGGCACATTTATCTTAATAATAAAAAAAAAATATATATATATATATATAAAAAATTAAAAGATTAAATTTTTTCCTCAGATGACATTATGCGTAGCCTAACTCAGTGGTTCCCAAACATTTTCACGTCAAGGACTCCTAAACTGAGACAAATTAGACCACAGACCCCCATTTGATAAGATTTTGTCCCAGGGACATCCTGATAGGATTATTGCTTTTACATGTTTTTTTCAAAAGTGTATGAAACCCATGATCTGTCATTGTGTTAGGATGAATTACCCCCTGGAGTCCCTACAGTGACCCCTGGGGGTCCCCAGACCCCACTTTGAAAACTAATAATATGATATTTTGAGGAGAAATAAGTCAACACTTTCCTATGATGGTTGTTTCTTACAGTAGTTTATTCCTGTACTGTCCTTGTACTGTTAAATATGTTGCTAGGATGAGGGTTAGTGGTACCTGTTATGTATTTTTTTTCTTCTTCAAATTTCTTTATTGTAGAAATCATCAATTACAATGTGTTAAGCTATCTTAACAAGAATCAGGTGTGTGTGTGTACGTGTGTGTGTCAAATTTTTTTTTTTTTCAGTTCCTTATTTCCCTTTCCATTTGTTTGTTGCTTCTCTTTTGTAATTCAGATGTCTCTAAATGACTTGCATTATATGACCATGGTCACCATGATTGTAACGAGTGTGTGTGTGTGTGTAAATGTGTGTGCTGCATCAAACGACGTTAATCAAAGACATTACACTGTTCTGCTCACGGTAGTCTGTCCTTTTGTCTAACAGCTCACCCAAGTGGTTTGGACAATGTCTTTACAGTTTAAAAGCAGGTGCACCAAAGACGCATTTTCTTTCGCTTTGTTGCTACTAACATCATACAGCAATACTGTAAACTCCTTGTGCTCTGAATCGTGTGTGTGTGTTGTGATGGCCAGATGGTGCGGGTGGAAATGTTCAGAGGGACATAAAATATGCCTAAAGTTGTTTTATCAGAGCAAAAGCTGTATTATATTCTTGATTTAAGTTAAATGTGACTGGTTGCAACACAGTGTAAGACAGGTTTATGAAACCAAAGAAGGAAAGCCATATATGATACACATGATTAGGGCACTGCTCTGTAAGCCCTGCTGTAAAGATAACATTATGTTTCCTCCTCATACACATAATGGACACAATTATTATTCGAATATGATCTGTCCTACTGTCTGCACTGTTCTTTTTGCATGGTTTCTGTCTCAGCTACCACTTTTCAAAGTTAATTTCACACAGTTGTTCTTGTCTTGGTGGTTTATAAATGGTATATAAAGGTTCTGAAGTTGTATTTACTTACAAAGATAGCCCTGTATTTGACTGAGATGTAATACATATGCAGAAGGAGGGGTGGTGAGATAGGTAACGGAGCTGTGAACTAACCGTATGAGGGTGAGCACAGTTTCAGCCTTAACAAATAGCTAGACCTGTAATCAAGAGGCCTTTCCTGTCATTGCAAGCTTGTCTCGTCTCGGTCGTGTCGCCCGGTGTTTGATGTAAACGAAAGTCTGCCCTCCCCCGCCCACCCCCAGTTTTTCTCTCCTGTAAAGTTGTTCTCAAAGGTGCTTCTGCAGTCTGTATGGTATGATTGTCCTCTTTTCAGCAAGCAATGTTTGTGTGTATGAAAGATACACCTATGTCTACAGTGTAACAATGCAGGTCTAATTTATGTAAATATGTTTTAAAATATGTACAATATTTAAATAAAGAATCTAGTATTTATACTAAATTCGCTTGAGTGTTTTCATGATGTCCTTATATGTTTCATCTTCCGAAGCAGATGTATCGTTGACAGAAGATGCATCTAATCTTGCAAAGTGATTGACTGCTTTAAAGAATCAGATTGTGTTACAGGAAAAATATGAACGATTTTTATCAGCTGCATCCTCAGTAACGGATGTTGAAATTTCTGTACTGACCGTACACATTTACCTCGTTTTCTATGACTACTGTGATTGCTACTCTACTGTCGGTGCAAATATTAAAATGCATTAATTATTGATAAAGTGTAAAATTAGCTTTATCTTGTTTAAAATCCACAAATCAGTACCAATGACAAAGTGTATACATGCCCACAAACAGATTTTGTAGGTATATATGCATATACCTGGTCAATAATATGATATTTTCAGGAGAAATAAGTCAACACTTTCCTATGATGGTTGTTTCTTACAGTAGTTTATTCCTGTACTGTCCTTGTAATGTTAAATATGTTGCTAGGATGGTACCTGTTATGTATTTTTTTTCTTCTTAAAAATTCTTTATTGTAGAAATCATCAAGTACAATGTGTGACAATATAACAAAACAGAGAACATTAGGCATCAAACTGAGATACGGAAACCAAAACAGGCATGACTCAATTCTTACTAGGTATATACATTCCCAGGACATAAGGTAATTATAAGAAACTCTAAATGATAATAATAATAATAATAAAAGAGAGAAAGGAAAAAAAGACAATATGAAATAAATAATACATTAACAGAGATGGTAAGCAATAAATCACATTTCACTCAAAAACATTCAAGCAAATTGAGTATATGAACATGTCTTATTGTTTCTTATTCGGATAGTACTTTCTAAATTCAACCTTGAAGGTTCAAATGATGGGTTAGACCTCAAGAACTTGGCTTTATGGATGTGAAATTTCCCTAATAATATTAATAAATACATTTACAGTGTGGTGAATTTTCAGTTTTTTGTTTATATAGTATAATATTACACCATTGGCTTCCAGCTTGACTGAATGATTGGTTTGAGTGTTCAAATATTACGGATATGTGCAATAACATGCTGATCACTCTGTGCAATAATTATATGATGCTGTGCAATAATTATATAATTATCTGATGGACACTTTGCGCAATAATCTGGCAAAACTGTAATCTGGCAAAACTGTCATCTCATCAATATACATAATGTATTTTTATATTTTATATTGTATTATCTTTTATATTTTTTATATTTATAATGCTAATCTCTTTTTTATTGTATTATCTTTTCACTAGCACCTATAGGATTGTTACAATCTAATTTCGTTGTACTACACAATGACAATAAAGGGCTTGAAATCTTGAAATCTTGCCACCCTTCTCTGAGTCTGTGACTGGCCACCCCATCAAACCTTTTCTAGACCCGCCCCTGTCCAGTAAGTGTCCATATAAGCAGTATAATAAATGCATAGGCTTTTTAAAAGTGAGTCACAGCAAACAATCCCCTGATAATATGGCACATTTATGTTAATAATAAAAAAATAAATAAATATATATATATATATATAAAGTGAAAAGAAAGTGTAAACCCACAAAAATTCACAATGCATAGGCTTTTTAAAAATGAAACACATCTGAAAATATGGCTTTTTTGTTTTGTTTATATTGATGGTTTTTGTCACCGTTTGGGGCGTCACAGCCAACAGTCTCCACCTCTATTCCCTGCAGGATTCATGCTGCACATATAAATCGAGCGCACCCCAGCTAGCTGAAACCACCCGCAGCCAGAGACACAGAGAGAGCGCATAACAGGCCGAGAGAGGAGAGAAGACAACAACGCATTATAGACGAATTACCATCGAAGCACACACACAAACCGACTATTCACGGTAAGAAATAACTCTATTATAGTCCATAATGATGTTAGATGTGTCTTTGCGGTTATAGGCTCGACGAAGGAAACAAATAGGCATTATATAATATGATGTTTAAATACGCAGGATAATAATAATAATGATGCAATGATTCACTGTTTTAAAAATAAAAAACAGGTCATCGTTTACGCATAGTGGTTATGGGTGTGGGTAGCATATTGATTTAATTTATTTATGCATATTTATTTTTAAATTAACCAAATGATGAGGGAATAATGTTGAGGGTGCTCTTGAAACTTCCTGTTATGATTGTGTTTTTGGATTGAATAAGAATATTTCTCATATGGTTATATAATAATCCATTGCCAAAGAAAAAAGGTGGCACTAGGCCATTTTGCATCCTAAAGAGCAGTTAAAATATCCTCCTCACAAACACCTACCATACACTTCCACGCAACACACACACTTGTCTTTTTTGATATATTTACTGTATTGTTATTGTTGTTATTATATATATCTTGTCCTAAAACATAAGTTGTTTGTTTTTATAATGCTTAATCGTTTTTAATGCTCATTATACCTCCTCTTTATAGGGGCATGATGGGGAGGTTGTGTGAGGTGGCTCTTGTGTCCCTTCTTGTTGTGTTCCTCCTGAACACTGAGTCCACATGGGCTAAGAGAGGGACCAGCAGCAGCAGCAGCAAGAAGACCTCGTCGTCTTCCAACAACAGGGGTGGGTCAAAACCATCTCCGTCCTACCCCCGACAGCCGCAGAATCCTAACCGGAACACCAATCCGTACCCTGGTGGTGGAAGTTACCCTGGTGGTGGAAGTTACCCAGGAGCAGGCAACACTAATCCGGGAGGGGCTCCCAGACAAAACCCACCGAGTTATCCAGGAGCCGGTAGTAACCCCAACCAGTATCCGGGTAGAGCCAATCCTGCAGGTAATCCTAACCAGAACCCTGCGGGGGGATATCCGGCTGCAGGTGGATATCCGGCCGCTGGGGGGTATCCGAACCAAAACCCGGCGAGAGGGAATTATCCAAATCAAAATCCAGCTGCAGGAGGCTACCCAGCAGCAGGTGGCTATCCTAACCAACCAGGCAGAGCTGGAAACCCAGGAGGATATCCTAACCAGAACCCAGGAGGAGGCTACCCAGCAGGAGGAGGCTACCCAGCAGGAGGAGGCTACCCAGCTGCAGGAGGCTACCCAGCTGCAGGAGGCTACCCAGTCAGAGGGGGAAATACAGGACAGGGTTGGGGTCAGCCTGGGGGATACCCTGGGGGTCAGCCTGGGGGATACCCTGGGGGATACCCGGGTGGTGGAGGGATGGGTGGTGGAGGGATGGGTGGTGGTTACCCCAACTGGAACCCGAATAATAAGATCCTCAGTCCCCGCTATGGCGGAGGAGGCTATGGATACGGTGGTAATCAAGGGATGGGAGGGTCTCCTTTCTCTCGATCTGTATCGAGTATGGGTTACCAGCCCCAGTCTTCAGGTTTCGCCAAAAAAGCCATGCTGGCAGCAGGCGTCGGCGCCGTTGCGGGAATGGCCGTCGGATACGGACTCGGGCGCTTCCCTCGACCACACTTCAATTTCCGCAACCCCGAAGAAGAGCAGTACTACAACAACTACATGTACAAGCGCTACGGCACCCAATCCACGGATGAAAAAGACTTTGGCCGCGATTACGTCTACAAGCCCCCGCCACGGGCAGAGACTTACGACAAGTTCATGGGTAGCTGCATGAACAGGACTGACCTTCTCAAAGATCAGGGGAGCAGCTCCACCAAGCCTAAAAGTCCGGGCGGAGGCGACAAGGATGATGGCGACACCGTCGGCATTGAGGAGATCGGATACCCGGCCCTGATTCAGCAACTGAAGGCCCGGCGCTGCGTTGAGCTGTACATGGTCTACTCCGAGCGCTTTCTGGAGGAACGAAAAGCCGAGCAACAAACCCAGGGAAATCGCAGCAGCCCTCTGAGCGACGGGGTGATCCAACTCTTCACCTCCCTCCTCATGCTACTCTCCAGCATACTCCTTCTCCAGTGAGAATAATTAGGTGTCCTTTTTCCATACCCCAAATGGATTCTACTTCCTTTACTATATCTGCACGTCCACATTCTGCTAATGTAACTCCATAGAAAGCTCTCTGGATCATATGTAGTCAATCTATTATCGCCGCAGAAAACTAGTAACAAAATGCTCATGTGTATATACTGTAGTAACTAAAGGAGTCAATTTTACAGTTAGATCATCAGTTGTGTGTTGTACACTATTTTTTCTGTTAATTCTTTCAAGAATTTAGTTAGCATCTCTGTTACTTTGCACTTTTTTACTCCATGTTATTAAGCACTGAATGCATAGAAAACAGATTCATGTGGTTCAGTCATTGTGACAGTACTGTATGTCTGCTACTGTGTAAAATAGGAATGTGACATTAAGGGTTTTATATATGTACAAAAAACATCCAACTAACATCGTTCATGTAACTGTTTCACCTGTACCGGACAATTCAACAGATAGATTTTTCAATTGGTTAATTTGTTTTCATCAAATATAAAAGAATGTTTAACTTGGATCCATTTAAAAAAAAAAACAACAACTGGGCTTTCAAAGCAGATTTTCAGATCGTCAGTGCAAAGTGCAGGTGTAGCGATCGCTTCCAAATAATATAGTTTGGCAGTGGGAACAAACGGAGAGAGCTGTTTTTCTCTAAGGAGCGCTCACAAAGGCGTCAAAAGAAGAAGAAGAAAATAACGTGAAAGGAGAAATAAATGCCTTCGGTCGGTTTGCTCAACACGATGATCTGTGGGGATGTTGGCTCAGCTCAATGTTGCGTAATGCCCAAGAAGAGGCCATTAATGGTCATAAAATGAGCCACATTTTGCCCCTAATGGCAAACTGGCCCTAAATGCTCCAAATTAGTTAACACCAGTTAACCATAATGGGAAATGTTGGAGGCCATTTAGCTTCGGAACAAATGGTTTACCATCCCACAATAAACAGTTAATGACAGAAATCTGACTGAAGGTGTCCTCAAAGTAAAGTACAGCCCATCTCAGGTAGATGATACTCACACATTGTTTGTTTGTTGCCTGTAAAATCCTGGATAGCACGTATACTAACCCTCGGCAGTAAGGAGGCGTCAGTGAGCATGTGTGCTTTGATGTGCTACCTTGCCTGCAGCTGTTGAGAACAATAGGAGCATTTGTTGACACCTGCGCCTGATGCTTTGAATCTGCTTTGACTACATGTAGTCAGGTGAAAGCTGGGGTTTGGTTGAGGTTTTTTAACAGATAAAAGTCTACAACAATTCAAGGCTTTAATTCTAAATTCTGGCATCTCAGAACTAACTGGAAGCTTTGTTTCTGTACCTTTTACTTTACTCATCACACACAGTGACTTCGTGTCATATCTATCGTTAGTCAGATAAAAGTTAAAGGGGACCTATTATGCTTTTGTGCTTTTTTCCTTTTCTTTAGTGTGTTATATAGTTTTTTGTCCATATAAAAAGTCTGCAAAGTTACAAAGTCAGGGCCAAAGGGAGTTACTCTCCCCCAAAGAAACACTGCTCCTGAACTGCCTGAAACGCCTTGCTTGAAGTCCTGCCTTTTCTTCTGTAACGTAGTGATGTCACCAAATAACACGTTTGCAAGCTAGTTAGAGTGGAGCTGGAGCGGAGTCCGAAGAGTTTGGTTCTGTTGACCGATCACAACAGAGTGGGCCAGCTGACCAATCAGAGCAGACTAGGCTTTTCAGGAGGGGGGGGGGGCGGAAGGAGCTCAAACAGAGCGTTTCAGACAGAGGGCGAAAAGAGGTGCAGCAGCACAGCTGGTTTGAGAAAATTTAAGTTTTTTTTTTACATTAAAGCATGTAAACATGTTCTAGTAGAAAACCTAGAATACAAGTATGCACCTGAAAATAAGCATGATAGGTCCTCTTTAACACTGGAACTGGCTTAAAACTGCCTGGAAACAGTGGGAGTTACAGAGTCTGTTGGTTAACTCACATTGTGCATGAATACGGCTGTAGCGGTTAGGAGATTTGTATTCTTGTTCATATTTCTAGGCATACTCATACATACTTTAAAGACTTTCCAGTACATCTCAGCATCTTCCAGTCTTCCATCTTATCAGTCAGATAATCACAAACGGGTCAGGTATTGGCGGGTCTGTAAATACCTCTGTTTGCTTTTCACTAACTCCACTGGCTGTCATGGTGTGTGTCTCTCTCCAGGAATTATATGCTCTCCTTTTCCTCCCAATGGGTTTGTGAGTTTGTGTATAGTGAAGTTTATTTCTTTGTGTTTGAGGTTCTTTTCTTGTTTGAGTTTGTTTTTCTTTTATCTGACTGTTTTAATTATTACTTTCCCTCTGGGTTCTGTAAAGCACTTTGTTAAACTGTGTTTTGAAAACAATGCTACATAGATTACGTTTTCAGGATTTTCAAGGGAGTTTCACCCAAGTAAATGTTTAAAGAAAAACTGTCACTGTTCACTTCAGTCCATGTATTCTCTCTGTGGTTGTCGAGTTCACACACACAATATCTGGTGTGTTATAATGAAGAAAGTCAAGTGAACACTGTCTAAATTAAGTGATCATATGCACTGTTTTATTGTGATTTATTTTGTTCTTATCCAGCCAGTGTTACTTCACATTTCACTTTTGTTCTTTTAATCTGTGAGTTAATTCGCTTTCATACTGCACCCAAAAATTGTTTCCTGATTCTAGCAAAATGTTCCCAATCAATTTGAAATAACAATTTGACATTTTCATACAATCTATAGACTGTAGAATGTCTGTAAAGTGCACTTATCTCCCTTTAAGTTTAGATATTCTGTAACTGCGTCATTGAGCTCATATTTGGAGTCTGTGTAATTCTCCTGGTTTTGACTGGCAGTTGTAAACGCTTTGTGTTACTAATATGGTTTAATATGGTTTGTCATGGATGTTTATGTGTTAAATAAAATAAGTAACACAATAACTGCCTAAATTATATCATTTCACAAACACGGTCACATATTGTTGTTCACATGCAGTATCCTTAAAGGAACAGTTTGTAACAATTCAGGGAATTTATTAGCAGAAATGGAATATAATATTCATGATAATGTTTTCATTCGTGTATAATAACCTGAAACTGAGAATCGTGTTTTTGTTACCTTAGAATGAGCCTTCATATCTACATAGGGAGTGGGTCCTCTTCATGGTTTCTACAGTAGCCCACAACGGACAAACCGAACACTGGCTCTAGAGAGATCATTTCACGTTTTTACGTTACCTGAAGGCCACCGTAGTTCTCCGTAAACACTTGTGAAACTGTGGTAACGTGAGCAAAACCGTGGTACCGCCAGCCGCTGTCTGACTTCCATTGCTCCTAAAGTCTTGTTATTATAGTAAGGACGGCCTCTGAGTGAGGGAAACGGCGTTACCGCGATTTTGCACTCGGCGGCTCACGTTACCACAGTCTTGGAAAAGGAGTAGTGAGCGGAGGGGTACTCAGTTGGTTGCATTCTGCAACCACACCACTAGATGTCGCAAATTCTACACAGTGTACCTTTAATACATTTTTTGATGGCCTAAAAGTAGTCAAATTTAAGTATATTGAGTCAGTAATCATTCTGGGATCAGCCTGTCAAATAACTTCCATGTGCACATTTTTATTGTAGATTGAGGTTGCTAAAGCCCCTAAAGAACCAGAAAAAAATATTCTACCCTCCACTCATCGTAATATTACCATAATTACCATAACCCATATTAAACAATAAAGGACATGAAGGACAATTTGTTCAAAGGAGCTTTTATTTGATTTGATGTGAAGAATCATCAGATGTCTCTTATCCAGGCTGCTATAAGGAAAGACACCACATGTCCAAGTGTGAGGAACATGTTAGTGGTGGGAGCGGGGGCAGCCGCCTTAATGGCTCTCCACAGAGACTGGTTGTGAGATCTTTGGCCTTCGTCATGGTAATGCCGTT
This sequence comes from Sebastes umbrosus, assembly GCF_015220745.1. NCBI lineage: Eukaryota > Metazoa > Chordata > Actinopteri > Perciformes > Sebastidae > Sebastes > Sebastes umbrosus. Next base: position 20,221,213 of record NC_051287.1, read on the forward strand.
GATCTTGCTCAGAGGAGGACGTCTTATGCCCGTGATGAGATTTGTGCTTCGGCCGACCAAACAACCCTAGCCCGTACCCGGTGCCCGTGCCTCCCAGCATCCCGGCTGCTGCTGCTCCCGCCCACTTCAGGCCCTGCTTGGGGAGGCCTCGGCTCTTGGAGGGAGGCGCTTTGTCGCCGTCGCCGTCACCTTTACCTTTATCTTTATCTTTATCTTTTCCGCGACCCTTGAAGATGCCTCCACGCTTACTGTCTACGCCTGGGCACAGAGCTGCCATGAGCAGCAGCCAAACCCACAGGGAGAGAAGCTTCTGCTGGCCAGTCATTACTGGAGATCTGCACACCGACATGGAGAAATAAAAAGAGTCTGATCAAATTAAAATCACATCGCTCCGTCTTTGTATATTTTGCACGGTATATTTATTCTTCTATCTGCGAGACAAAGAGAGGAGATTGTTGGCTGTCGTTCAAACTGGCATTACAGCTTTTGATTTCGCTCACTGCACATCCACAGTCACATGCTCACCAGCACTAACAAAACAGACATCCAGAACCATCCACATACTCTCTGTCAACACTGGGATTAGCTGGGCATTATGTGCGTGATGCTTATTTCTCCTTTTCATGATGCATTTGTTTTCCCTGGCTCTGAAAAGCAGTGTACATCACAGAACATATTAATGATGTAGTATCAAAGGGTGTGGATATGCAACTTAATGCAGTGCAGCTAAGGGGTTGATTTATAACTCTTATATCACTCAAGTAAAATGTGCAGATACCATCCATTTTGCAATTAATAACATAAAAATAAAGAATATTAGTTAAATTGTTTTGGGTTTTATTTACCTTTCTGTTGGATCACACTGAGAGGTCGTGATGCTGGAGCGGCAGTCCTTTGTCAAAACCAGAACACTTGGTATCAGCATCATTTCCACACCAATATCCAACATCAATAGCTCCTCCCCAAAACAAACCGTGCATTGCTATTGGTTCAAGATCAATAATACAGTACAGGTTGAATGATTTTGGCTGATGGTGGCATTTCACATACAGTTGCAACACCTAGTTTTCTCCCATTATTCACTGAATGCAAAGGCTGGTGCAAAAACAAATATAATACTGTCTGCATTATCACAGGTCTGTATGTTTGTACTTCTTTTCGAGTTATTAGTATAAAACAGTGAATAATGAATGCACATTTAATAGGAAAATATTCATTTATATGATATAATATGTACAACTACAACCAGAAATATACATTTTGTGATTAGGCTCTGATTTACAGGTTTCTGGTCTTAAATAAAAATGCAAACTCAAATCTACCCAAACCCTCTAAGTCTTTACCCCAAAGCAGAACATCATTTAGAATAAGCATAACACAACAATAACAATACAGAATTGTGGACTAAACGATTGATCAAGAGAATAATCAGCAGACTAATAGATATCGAAGGCGATCGTTAGCTGCAACCCTACATATTTATTTATTATTAGTCATTATTTTTACTCTCTTTTTTTAATTTATTATTATTTTTTAAATATATAAAATGTTTCCCTCCTAATTACCTCCTATTATTATCACTTTTTCTGCATATGTATATTTTAATTCTTTCTTTGTATCTCAATATTGTAATTCATTTTACTATTAAAAGTGTGAAATCCAGAACTTTAAACTGATTAACAACTTTTTAACCTTCTAATTTACAATAATAGATACACAGAAAACAGGCAATAAGAGATGGCTGAGTCATCATATTGAGCCTCCAGTTGTTCTTTTGATGACAAACATTTTATACAAAATTTGGTCCTGTACGACATCTGTACACAAGATGTTAAAGATATTTGATCCACACAAACAAGCATCAATATGAAGAAAACACTTCATGCAGAACAAAAATAGAGCAAGTTAACTGATTACTGGAACAAGCACAGCAGTCAGTAACAGTGGGCTTTAAGAATGTTAAACTTTTTCTATGAAACATCGAGACCGTGACGCTACACGACAGTTATAGAGCCCAGAAGATGTAGCACAAGAGAGATGATTGTTTGGAGAAACAAGAGTGGTCGAAATGCTACAAATAAGAGGAAATTCATTCAGACAAAAATCAAAGAACTGTGACTTTTTTGCTTTGTGTCACGGGTCTAGAAGATCTGCTCGAGGCCATACTTTGGACAAGTGTCGGTTTGTTCAGTAGGACACGAACAATGGCTTAATACATTGAATATTCCATGTAAGCATAGAACTTTTGTTTTATTGCTGTTTTGCAGCTCTACAGTTACACAACTCCAAATATAACACATATTACGGTTTATACTGTATTTAACTTTCAAAGTGGACATCTGACTGCTACTCTGTGTGTTGTGGAAAAAAAGGAAGATATTCAGTTGAATTATCATGTGAAGGTGTTTATTTCAGCAGGTTTTGGGTCAACATGACAATGACAGGGTTCACACAAAACTCTGAAGAACTTATAAACATACTTATTTCTTTACAGTATGATACAGTAACAAAGTATTCTCATTTCCCAAGTTTAAAAGTGGTCAACGATAAAACCCCTTGTTTTGTGTTTTTTAATGTGGTTTGCATCACATGCTTTTAAATGTTGGACAAGCACTCATGCTCATGACATTTTTCACATTTCCCTCATGTGCAAAATCAAAAGTTGTCATGCAAAGAGACTTCTTCTTCGAGTGATTCAGTGAATTCTGCACATTTCTCTGCACAAGTTTGACAGGAAAAGGAAAAGTAATAGTGTTCCACACTTTGTATTAAAATGTGTCAAATGTGTTGCGCGACCCAGTTTTTCCTTTTCCGGGACGGATGAAGTTCTTTCAGCGTGCAGTGGAAGCACTACGCAGCATTACTGATCCACGTCCCTCTATACAGAAACTAGATGACGTTCTCAAAGAGCTGCATGGAAGCCATTATATTTTCATCCTGTTCAGAAAAAGAAAGCAGATGCAAGAGAAAGTGTGTCGTTTGTGCACAAAGCTGCGTGAACTCGGGTCGATCACCGTGTGGTAAAACTCACCTTTTGACAGGTTTCTATGAATTCATCTATAGTCACCACTCCGTCTCTGTTCCGATCCATTTTCTGAAAAATGTCAGACATGAAAAGTTATGTTTATTGGTTTTCTGTTTGCAAATTGCATCAAGTTGTACAGTGACTAACAGAAATGTAAAACACAGCAAATATTTTCCACCCCGTTCTCCCTCTCATCACCCCATCCCTATCAACTGAGTACAGACATAAAAATAATAAATAATACAAAATTATGAAAAAAATAATAAAAATAATAATATTGATAAAATGTATATAAACATCATAATAATACAATAAAATAAATAAAGTAAAGGATGTTTCTCAGATCAACATACCCTTGGAGCTTATTTCTGCTGAAGCAGGTTACCAACATTAACATCATGTCTTAAAGGGACTGTTTGTAACTTTTTAAGCGTATAAATATACCGGGTCGGGACACATGTGCGCTTGCTCGCATATGCGTGCTCGTGTGTGACTGAAGTCCCCGCTCCGCTGCCTGCTTGCCTTCACTCACACACCGCGCGCGTTCTCGCTGTCTCGCTCCACCTCTAGACGTGAACCCGCACACAGTACACACTGCAGAAGAGTTAGTTTAGCTCTGAGAATATCTAGTGAATGTACAGTGGACATTTGTGCAGAAATAAATGCTGCAGCTCCTCCAGACCAACAGAGGTTTACCGTGTCTTGTGAAGTGACGGGGCTCCGCAGCGAGAAACGTTATCGTCTCTGACCAAAACTCCGGTGTCTCCCTGCGGGCGCAGTCGGGAGACAATAACATTTCTCTTCCTGCTTCAGCTGAGGCAGGTAAAAGCCAACATTAGGATCAGCATTGATTCATGGAGAGACCTTCGTCTGCTCAGCTAACATTACTGCCAAGCAGGTGAAATATAGAGTGATATTGTGGTTTTAGCTGACGTGTGTCGCCTCACTGTGCTGAGCGATGCTCGTTCATGTCTATGTAGAGCGAGCAAGCGCGAGCCCGACGCTGACTTTCGTTGACTTAACGGCCACAGGTGTCGCTGTTAACAAGCATTTCTGAAAGTTACAAATAGTCCCTTTAAGAAGTACATAAAAGGCCTCCAGATATCATCAAAAACATTTTGTTTACCTCTAACAATATACCTTATCTTTTCCATTGACATGTTTCTTTAATCCACATTCTGATTCTTGGCCTGTCAACATTTTTTTCAATTTAGGGCAATTATATGTTTAGCTTGTAATATACACGTGTCCAAATCTATACTCTTTGCTTTGTAAGCGTGGGTTGGTAGGATATATACCCAGAACAAAAAGCTTAGGATCCAGTGGTAATTTCTTTGAGAGATTTCATATTTAATTAAGTATGAAGTTATATAAAATCTAAGGTACAAAGGCGTGTGGTGTGTCTTTAGAAGAGGTCTGGCCTTCAGAATTTTCTGTCAAATTAGATTTTCTTTTTCTTCATGGGTCAAAAACACCCACTAACACACAGCAAGCTGATACAGTGACACACACAAGCTGTCGTCTTGGATCAGTATCTGGATGTAATAATACACAGTATATTTAGATGCCAGGTATTAGGCTGTGTGGTTTAGTGATCGCAGAGATAACATACCTGGAAGAATTTCTCCACGTGCTCGTAGGGAGAATCGTCTCGTACACTGGGTAAAGTATACCTGCCCATCATGTCATAAATGGACGTCATTATTGCCATCATTTCCTGCAGGAAACCAAAAAAACATACAGCACATCTGCAGAAATGAGGACACAGACACAGTTGTTGGTATGTTTTTCTCATGAACGAGAATGCTTTGTTGAACTCACCTCTTTGGTAACGTAGCCGTCTTTGTTGATGTCGTACAGGTTGAACGCCCATCGGAGTTTCTCTGTAACGGAGCCTCTCAGCAACACAGACAATCCTATCACAAAGTCCTGAAAAAGTTGAGAAAATACAAGTTTCATTATCTGCTTTCTTTCTTTTTTTGTCTCTACCACAAACATTCAGTCGGCGGTGAACTCACCTCAAACCGGATGGAGCCGCTTCTGTCCATGTCAAACGCGTTGAACAAGAAATGTGCATACGTGGTTGCATCTGAGAACATAAAATGGAAATGCAGGACACTTGAAAAACGTTATATATTTTATATTGATGACAGTGAGAACAGTAGCAAGATTTACAAAGAAATCATAGCAGACATAGTCTTATACGATACCAGTTTAATAGTGACATACTGTACCTCCTTGAGGGAAGAACTGTGAGTAAATGGTTTTGAAAGTTTCCTCATCCACCAGCCCACTGGGACATTCCTATTGAAAGAAAAAAAAACATTAACATAATTTAATTCAGAGCTTGTTATAAAGAAATTAGATTTGTTATTCTATCATTGTATCGTGCTGTGCACACAGTCCCTGACTGCAGTGCAGGTTTATGACCACGAGAGAGCAAAACAAGCTTCATTAATGACATAGGGAAAATCTAAACTGAGGCCTTTTCTGCTTATTCTATATAAATTCCCACAATGCAGTACCAATCCAGAGTAGTACAGTAACGAAAAGCATCGTGGAACATGTGTACCAGCTGGTGTAACAATTTCTTTCATCCTGTTTTAGTAGAAATCAAGGGAAAATGCAAGTGGTGCAAAGAAAAGGAAAACAGCTCAGTAAAAGTACAAGAATAACAGAGAAAAAAGCAAGTCAGATGACATTAGATATTGAAAACTAAAATCTCTTAAAATGTTTTCCATCAGATGTCACTAAACAGAGCAATTTGCCACCAAGAGCAGGAACCCTGTGGAGATTTCATCACAGTTACACTGAACATTTCTCACCACAACTACTGTACTGTAATAGATGTTTAACATCTGCTGCTGCAGAGGCCCATGCCTGAACAGTCCTATCTATAGCCTCATGTATTCTAGCTATAAGATTGTTCAGAAAAAACAATGTGTACAGGTGATTGAATGAGGAGGATTCCATCTTAGAGCTAACGTTTTTTTTTTGCAAATAAAATAAGAGATTTGGAGGTTGACAGATCCAGTGATGAGGTATCGTTCAAAATCAACAGCCTGGGACAATAGGGTATTTTTATGCCCAATAAGTAAAAAAAAAGTTGTTTTTTTAAGTTTAAAGCTTGCTTTGTGTACATTTACAGTTGCACTCTTCTTCTTCTCCTCTTAAATGGCACTTTGCTATCTTTAAGGTCAAATAACAGTGTGTTGGGAGAACACAAAGATTGAAATAATACAATGCACAATACTCAACTAGAATGGCACTCGGAGAGCGCAGACCTCCGCCAAGGTGCCTGACTTTAAAAACAGATCACAGCTCACAGCTGGCAGTACCATGGGGTGGTCGGCTTATTATTAACACTGCGTGTTTCCGTGTAACGTATCGGCGGATGCCTCTCTCATTCAGCAGCCTTATTATCTGTTATAACGTTACACTATGTTGTCTCTCATCCCGTCATCTACCGCTTTTTTCTTTCTCACCGTGGACGGCCAGCAGCTGCCGCCGCACCTCAAAGTCTCGCCACACATCTATACACAAATCTCTCTGCTCTCAGAAGGAAGAAGGCGGGGTTACGCGTCATCAGTTACACTGCGCATGTGTTATACCCTGTGGTCTTAATACTCAGGCTGATCAGAATCCTTAAAAAAAATCCTATGTAGCACCAAAATATAATAATCAGTTTGTAGCTAAATGTCTGCAAAGAACTTCAACTACTGCAAAAATCTGTGCCATCATGAAGGTGAAATCATAAACTTTAACACACATGCACATGCCCACACGGGTTCCCATTTAGTGTTTTGACAGTTCTGTGTAAGTCACACCTGCTTTGAGTGAAATAGATAATTGTGTGCTTGGGAGGACTTTTAGGAGAAGGTGTGTCTCAAGAAAATAATTTTTTTCTTAATACTTCTTTCTCATGGGAACATGTGTGGGCATGTGTGTGTGTCTTTGTGTGAACTGATTGTGTAAGTGTGTGTGTCTGTGTGCACTAATTGTGTAAGTGTGTGTGTGTGTGTGTGTGTGTGTGTGTGTGTGTGTGTGTGTGTGTGTGTGTGTGTGTGTGTGTGTGTGCACTGATTGTGTAAGTATATTATAAGTGTGCCTGTATCATAGAAATCTAATCCTAAATCTAATTCTAGTTGTAGTTTCTTTTCTCCCTCTTCTCACCTGCCCAATTGCTAATTTAGTAATTTCTTCCTGACTCTCCTTTATCTCAAGAGTGTCTTATTCCAATGCTTATTTAGCACCTCACTCCATCACGCTGTTTCGTACACAATAGTATACTTATTCAAGCAACTATTGTTTCAGAACTCATTTATTCCTTTCAGTGGTCCACAGACAATCGTACCCCGTCCACCAGATCACACTGAGTGCCAATCTATAGGATATAGAGTACGACCTTTTGCCAGTGATCAGAATACACTCACACACACACACCCTCAGTGCAAGAGGAAATGCGTCTTCTCCACCAGGTCACGTTTAGGTGACGGTCCAGGACAGGTGTGCAACTCCTCCTCACCAAAGCCGGAGCTCTGTCTTCAATCACACTCACCAACACACACACTAGTTCTTACCTACTCCAACTATCCTGTAAATCCTTGACCTATTTCTAGATTACAGCCCCTCAGGTGAAGAAACAAGAACTATTCTATATTCTACAGACAGATTACCCTGAACTGCCTCCTTTCCTGAGTGCCAAGGCTGCCTATTAGAATACTTATCCCATCTTGGATGACCTACCAATCCTGCAGAAACCTCCTTATTGTAAACCTAGCTAGGAAAGCCGTCCATGCTCTGAATGCTCTAGGTCTCTAGTTTGTGGCTGTAAAGTTTTATGAGGCTGTGATTATCCTAGAGGTCACCACAGGTCATTTTACACAGTGAGGCCAAGTTTCAAAATTGGGACTAACATCATCACACATGAATACAGTTAGGCTCATTGGATCCACAAGAGTCTCAGCTTTACAGTGATACCCAATTTATATAATTCTAAAACTGTTTAGGGACCCCAGTATGCGGAATTATTCCAATACACCATTTTTAGAACAGGCAAAAATAACACATTTATACTGCATTAAAACAACTGCATGGTCTTTGCGCAAAACATAAAGTGGGCAAGTCTGTAAAGGGGAGACCCGTGGGTACCCATAGAACGCATGTTCAGTCGCATATCTTGAGGTCAGAGGTTAAGGGGCCGCTTTGAAAATGGCCATGCCAGTTTTTTCCTCGGCAAAATTTAACCCAAAGATAACGGAACCTGCTACAGTGTCTGAAAGACAGTAAAGTTGGTCAGGATCACGTGGGTCTCAGAGAGTTAATGCAGTTACCCACTATGGCCAAATACATCTCACAAGTTGATGTGTCCCTTGATGAAGCTGATGAGAAAAAGCTCCAACACCAAGGCTTCACGAGAATCGATGTTGATCTGAACAAGGGTGTAGGGGGAAAGGACATCTACATTTAGTACAAACGTGGGTCAGTACCAATCACCAAGCTCCAAGTTACATTCAACAATGACATGGCTGCTGGATTGATCGATGCAGGGTACAAAAAGATCGATAAAAATCTCAATGCTGGAGCAAAAGGGGACTGTGTCTACCTTTGGTACTTCAGAGGGTCCGGAGAGTATTATACTCCCATAGTGGACATTGAGGTCTCTACAAATGCAGATAGTGAAGCCGTGAAGTTTCGGAATGACTTGGAGAGACTGGCCTGTGATCTGAACCGCAAGGCTGGAGGGAACTGGATCCACGCCTGGTTGAAGAGAGAGAAGAGAACCTACATCTGTGATGTCACTGTCACTGATTCCTACGGAGCAGATTCCGACTACTTAAAGAATGGTTACATTCGTGTGGATGAAGATACTAACAAGGGTGCAGGAGGATCCGATGTCTTCATCTGGTACCGTCAGACCACCGACCCCGGGCGTGCACTCAGTGATCTGAATGTCTCCACTGATGATGCCGATTATCATGCCCTTCAGCAGCAAAAATACACGCCAGTGAGTGTTAACCTGAGCGAGGGGACCAAAGGGGACGCGGTGTACCTATGGTACAAGAAAGACCAAGTCCACAATCCCATTAAGGTGTTCACCCTGCTTCTCAACATGAAGGTTGTCCCAGTGTACGAGAAGGCTGGTGTCACTGTTATCGAAAGAAATCTCAGCAGCTCCTGAAAAAATCGCGCAAAAGCGCGATTTATTTGCTCCATAGGAATGAATGGCAAATTGACATGAAGAGAGCTCAAAAACACTCCTCTTTAGGGCCATTCAGAGTCGCCATACTTTAACGTAGAAAAATGATTCAAAGTTTAAACAGGTCACTAGACTTTGGACTTTATTGGGCCTATCATCCCCCTTCTTATAACCTCACTATGGTCCTCAGACCCCCCCCCCCCAGCACCAAGCACACTAGTCAAAATTTCTTGCGAACTTTTCTAGTGTCTAATGTTATTTGTAAAGATGGAAGCTCATCCTTTTAAATCCAAACCGCATGAGAAGTTATTTGGATGAACAGTTATTGCTGACTGTGCGGATTGTTTTCATACATTTTTGAAGCCTCTGTAAAGCGACTGGAGCTCCTTCCTGGTGAACTGCGTCTGGGCTTGGAGCTGATCGAGGCCTTCGGGTTGGTGACGCACCATCGAGAGCTCAAAGTCGCTGTCACAGCTGTCTGTCGGTGGGAAGCAGAGAGAACAGGGGTGGGGAGGGAAAGAGGAAGGAGGAAGATAACAAGGGAGGGAATAGCGGTAAGACAAGAAAGAAAGTAAAAAACAAAGGATGGGGAAGGGAGGAGTTGAAAATACTAGAAAATCAAAATAGATGGGAGGCAAAAAAAATTTACAGTAACTCAAAATGCTCACCATCTTTACACAAACAAAAATGGGGAGGTTTAAGAAGGAAAGTTGAGACAAGGAAATGGGTGGGAGGTGAAAGGGAAGAATGAACAGTGTTGGTTAAACATGATAAAAGAAGTTGAGACAGAGAGAAAGATTGTGAGTAAGAGGAGATTGTAGCTTAGAGGAAATAAGTAGATATACAGTATAGGAGGGTAAGAACAGATTGTTAAGGAAACAAGACCTTTCTTATTGTGGACACTTGTCTGAAATAACTCCCTCTTTCACTCATTCTCTTCTCCCTACATAATAAACACACAATAGTTTAATCTAGTAAGGAATAAACTGAGATTTTTGACACAATTCATCATCATTTTGTGCCGTTACTGACAGGTGTACTCTCACATTTTTAGCAAAAGTAGTGTTTTAATCATAGACTGTATATAAGAAGTGGACGTAGTCACCGTGACGTCACCCATTGGTTTGTGGACTACCGCTTTGAAGCCTTGAGTTTGGCATTTTGGCTGTCGCCATCTTGTTTTTTTGCAACCAGAAGTGACACAAGAGGGTGGAGCTAAGTACAACCGAACGCTGGATAACGCCTTTTCAGGCGACCAAAAAGGTTACAATTAACTTCCATGACCTGAAAACACACTGAGAAAGGGTTCAAGTTGTAAGACAAAAACGCGGACAACTCCCAGACCAGACAACGCCGTGGTAACGACATGTCAATCACAAGGTAGCCACGCCCTTAAGCATACCCTGCTTTATGGTCTATTTGACTCTAAATGGGACCATCATTTGCTAAATGCAAGTGAGACCATAAACTCATGTTTACAATGTTTACTGAGGTAATAAATCAAGTGAGAAGTAGGGTCATTTTCTCATAGACTTCTATACAATCTGACTTCTTTTTGCAACCAGAGGAGTCGCCCCCTGCTGGCTCTTAGAAAGAATGCAAGTTTAAGGCACTTCAGCATTGGCTTTACTTTACAGACCCGGAGGTTGCCCATTGGTTTTAAACCTATTTCTTGCTAAAGAAGTGGGATACATTATAAGAGGGAATTTGAGAAATAGTGGTATTAAGAACTTAGGGTGGTCAGAGGAAATAATTTTTTCGCTTATTTTTGTTCCATTGTGGACATTTATTAGGTCCCTATTGTATATGAAGTATTTATTTCACACAGAGAGTCCTGACACTTAAATCAAATGATGGAAAGTAGGGAGTGATTTCAGCCTTTGACTTGCCACATTATCACAGGTGTCACTAATTAACGCTGATGAAGTCTCTGCATCAATATGCACAACATCACACCTGAATTCAATGCAGCCGTAATTCATCTTAATATTAGTAACACCTGTGTTTGACAAGTCTAGATGTCCAAAAGGGGGGAAAAAAAGGGGTTATCGTATCAGCCAAAGGGACAAAACGGACAAGTTCAGTTCAATAAAAAAAAAGGAAGGGAAGAAGTTTACAGAGACGGATGGGATGAAATTAAACTTAATAATAAAGTGCAGACAGAGGAATACCAGCGGAGGTACTCACCATCTTTATAAGAGCAAAAACACAAATGGAAAGTTGAAAAAGACCAGACCGGGAAGAGATGGTGATGAAGAAATGAGAGGGAAAGAAGAAAGAATTGTTAAAATGTTTGGTTTGATGTCTACGAGTTACCAACATTTACCAACACATTGAACTCATTATCAAAGAATAGATTCACATTTTTTGTAAAAAAACAATATGCACGCTGAAAGAGTTTTTGGTTGCAGCAAATGTTCACGGCCAGCATGAACAAGAGGAACAATTACCGCAACCGATAACTCTTTCTATGTACATATGGAAGTGTTAAATTAAGTAGATGTGAACCTGTCCTTCAATATATTACAGCCCGCTCGTGTGACTGCACTTACTCAGAACTTTAGCATCACTGTATAGTCAACAAAATAACAAGAAAATTAAACAAGATTATTGTTCTAATGCTACACATACCACCAAAGACATACAAACATCTCTTTATGTCTTACCGTCGAGGGACAGGGGCTCCCAAACCCCAAACTGTTTGAGCACGACAACAAATAGTCCGATGACAACAACGATGGCAATTACTTCCATGCCATCCAATCCCATTGTTGCCTTGCATTAGATACCGCCTGTGCAAAAGCCCTTTTAAAAAAACTCAATGTTAACTTCCTCCTGCCGCCTCCTTTTTGTCAGTGTGTTTGTACAGGCATCAGCAGTTGCATTCACTTAAATGAAACCTCCTGACTTAAACCGCAGACCAGTTAGACACAAAAGAGCATCTTCCTTTAAGTAAACAAGTCCACCATGTGCAAAGGAAATACTGAATTCATAGATTGTTAATCCCCCGAAATGATCCAAAGCTCTCTCCACTTGCAAACGCTCCATCTCTGTTACTACTCGCCGGCATTTTACCTCCTGGCCAGTTCACTTTAGGATCTCTCCCACAACTCCATCAACTCAGGGACTCCACCCTCCACTCACATCTCCATCTCCTCTCATCTGTCCTGATCTGTGTGTGTGTGCGTGTGTGTGTGTGTACGTGTGGTTGTTACTGAAGGAATTTCTTTACTAATAGTCTCTGATTGACAGTCTAAGCCGTCTTTATTTGCTCAGTCATTTCAAGGATGCAAAGCTGTAAAACCAGGCATTGATCCACATCCGCTGATGGCCGGGATATGAACAGCACTTAGAATGAGGGAGCCTGCCCTGCCCTGTTGTGGCGCTGCTTGTGTCTACTGGGTCGTTCAGCCCACACGAGCGGTCAATAACGCAGCAGGATTCACTCAGAGCTGAAAAACACTGTGACCAGTTGCGACTGTAAAAACGGTGCTTTGTTTATGACGTTGTAGTTAAGAATCGTAAAGTTGACATGAATTATATCTGAGCTGCGAAGGCGAGCTGCACACCTCAGAGGTCAGATTTGTAGCTTCTGTAAAGTGCTCCGCATACATGCAGAGCATCGGTGGTCTGAAAGTACCTTTTGTTGCCGTTATACGAGTGAGTGTTTGAATGATTATAATGTGCAGGAGGACAATGAGAGTGGAGAAGAATATGAGTATATAGTTCACAGCTGATGACTCTGCACAACATAATGGACTCGGTTAAAGTACGAAGGGGGGCGGAGGGCAAATCAATTGTTGAGAGGTAAAATATTGGTCTTAGAGGAGGGAGAGAAAGCCAGAAATGCATTTGGATCGCCGGGCGGGGAGGGTTTATGTAAATGCACTTGTCTTTAATGTCTGAGTCAAACAGCTACTGAGATAACTAATGAACTGAGATGATGCCACTCCGAAAATACAACACTAATTTGATAGTGCAAAGCACCTCAAGCAATTGTATGCGTCTATATTTGGAATTTCAGAATGAGATTTTAATGGCGTAGTGCAATGTTCTTTTGATAGAGGTTGTCTATTATGTATTATTACACGGCTCTGTTGAATACTCGATTCTAATTGGTCAATCAGGGCATACGGTGTGTTCTTTCTTTATAGCAGACCTTTGCTATGTATAACAGAAAGTTGCTGTGGATGCAGTTCTGATGTCGGACTCTGGAGGACCATTTTTGTGTTAAATTATTGATTTTTTTAAGTAAGTAGCCGTGTAATAAGCAGGATAATGTACAGCTAGCGGGTCATTGTTGTGAAATAAACCCCGACAGGGTGATGCGTCGGTACATTATCCCTTACTTATATTAGCTCCTTATTGCTTATTCTCTCTAAAAACCTTGCAGAATATTGCTCTTGTGGAGCTCTGATGAAGGCTTGTTTGCCAAAATGCGTCAGCATATGAAATAAAATGGTCATAGCATTACGATTGTTTGTGTTTTTGGAGTGTTGCTACTGTATATTGTCACTTTAAAGGAACAGTGTGTAACATTTAGGGGGATCTATTTGCAGCAATGGAATATAATATTCAGAACTATGTTTTCATTAGCGTATAATCACCAGAAAATAAGAATCATTGTGTTTTCGTTACCTTAGAATGAGCCCTTCCTATCTACATAGGGAACGGGTCCTCTTCATGTTGCTCCACCATGTTTCTACAGTACAACGGACAAACCCGCTCTAGAGAGAGCCTTTCACGTTTTTATGTTACCTGAAGGCCACCGTAGTTCTCCGACACGCTTGTGAGTGCAAAACCGTGGTACCGAAACTGTGTTATTGCCAGCCGCAATCTGACTTCCGTTGCTCCCAAAGTAGTGTTATTATGGTAAGGATGGCCTCTGAGCAAGGCTAACGGCGTTACCACGGTTTTGCACTCGGTGGCTCGCGTTACCCGCAGTCTTGGAAATGGAGGAGTGAGCCAAGGGGTACTCAGCTGGTTGCAACCTGCAACCACACCACTATATGCCGCCACTAAACCTTATACACTATACCTTTAACAGAGCACCCATTTCACCCAGACGAAGTGCACTGTCTAGCATTGGACACACTAAAATGACCTGCCAAAAATAATATGCTTAACTTGGCCTTTTATGAGTCAGCTGAGTGTTAACTGTGAGTTCAGACGTGATGGATCGCCCCAGCTAATAAAATGGTGCAACTAGTTACCGTTTGCATACAGATATAGATTTGTTTTGCAGTGTTTTTTGATGTGTGGGTTGCTCCTACCTCATCGGACAGAAACACACTCAGCCATTATACAGAACATGCAAGATGTACGAGCTCATGTGGGAACTCGCCTGCCATAAAAAAATAATGCAGCATTATACTGTTTAATGCACCCTTAAGTGCTGATCTATCCCTGTTCTTCTATTAAATACAGACGAGAGTGAGGTGGCTTAAAGCGTGCAGAGACGCAGACAGTGCAGCCATCAGTCTCACCATCAGGCCTTAATGACTGCAGTGAGAGCAACATTACGACTCGGAGCCCGAGGCCCATCCATCACAAACCGTCACGCGAATTCTCGTCACACAATTAAACACCCTTAAACTTTGCTCTCTCTCAGCCTTTTTCTTAGCTTTTAGCTCTTTCATTGATTTTTATGTGTTTTATTTAAGGCAAGGAATTACCTTTCTGGAGAGGCTTCATACACACACACTTTGCATTGTGCAAAGGCGGATTCCACCTATTCTTTCATATGATTTCTGTCCAGGTTTCACTAAACTTTGAATTGCATTGTCAAGCGTGCATCGCCAACACTAATTACCTGAGAAACTATGAGTTAAAATGGTCTGACAGCCATTCTAAATGCCATTTTTATAGCAGTACTTCCATCATCTGCAGGCTCTCCTTTTAAAAGCTGACTGTGATATGATTTGACAGAGAGCACAAATGTTTTCACTCTCTGTAATATTACATGACAGCTAGCTTCCTCTCTGATACAGTTATAAAGGAGAAGAATGTGCAGGAGGCCCGGCAGCGGCCACGTTAAAACATTAATTGTACAGTTTGAACTCTGAAATATTTGGCCAATTCATACAATGCTGCAGCTGCACCCTTGTTTCCTTTACTAATGGCAAATCAGATAACAGCTCAAACACAGTACCAAAACAAAGAAACTTCACGCAGATATACAATATGCTGTGACTATTTGTGGAAGACCACAGATCATCTCACAGATCTTAAGTTATAAAAGGACATTCAAAAAGCCCCTTTTAAAAAGGTACAGTGTGTAGGATTTGGCACCATCTAGTGGTGTGGTTGCAGATTGCAACCAACTGAGTACCCCTCCTCTCACTCCTCCCTTTCCAAGACTGCGGTAATATGAGCCACCGAGTACAAAATTGTGGTAATGCCGTTCGCCTCGCTCAGAGGCCATCCTTACCACAACAACACTACTTTAGGTGCAACGGAAGTCAGACGGTGGCTGACGGTACCACGGTTTTGCACTCTGCGGCTCACTTTACCGCAGTTTCACAAGCGTGTCGGAGAACTAAGGTGGCCTTCAGGTAACGTAAAAACGCGCCCTATCTAGAGCCAGTGTTTTTGGTTTGTCCGTTCTGGTCTACTGTAGAAACATGGCGGAGCAACATGGCGGACTCCAGGAAGAGGACCCGCTCTAGATATGAAGGGCCCATTCTAAGCTAACACGATAAAACACGATTCGTAGTTTCAGGTGATTATACACTAATGACAACATAGTTATATTATATTGCATTTCTGTTAATAGATCCCTCGAAATGTTACACACTGTTCCTTTAAGGCTGAAGACACTGAAAAAAACAAACAGATTTGTCACTTGTCACTGAGCGTAGTGTGGGAGCTGGTCAAGACTGTGCTGTGTTTGCTAATGTTTAGTGTTGAGTAAACTGGGTGATCTACTGGTAACAAACTGATATTTCATATACAGTATGAGGTGGCGAAGAGGAAGTTCTGTCGTACAACAAATCAGTGTTGTAGTCAAGACCACCTAAACCGAGGCCAAGTCATGACCAAGACCAGAGTGTACCGAGACAAGACCAAGACTTTGAGGGGTTGAGACCAAGTCAAGACCAAGACCACATCAGACCAGTCCGAGTGTCACACTGCATGACACACTTACGATAAAATGTGGAACATGCGAACCATAGGCACTCCTCAAATTGATCTGAAAGATCCATATTCTCATAAAAAAACCCCACAGAAAACAAATGAAGATTTCCCTTCATTCACCTCTTTTACTGCTATATATATACTGTATGTGTATGTATAAGTGTACCATGAGAAATGTTTTGCTAAAATAATCAAATGGCATTGCAGAGATGAATTTGATGTGTGGCAATTTTCCTTTGTTTTCTATGAGCAATCACAGTAAGGATGTTAACAAATAAATCCAAAAATGCACAGGCTATTTAGTGATATCCCCACAGTTGTGGTTTTGAAATAAAATCCTTAGTCCTCTTTGTCTGAGACCGAGACAAGACAGAGTAAAAAAATGGCCGAGACGAGACCTTCAAAACGTGGTCGTGAGACCGGTCTTGAGACCACAACACTGCAACAAATACATAGTATTAAGACATCTAAAAAAACATAGTTTTCATATCTTACACTACATAAAAGTGCACCATCCTCTGCTGATGCTGTGTGATGATGATCGTGTTATTCTCATCATCATCATTTAACAGCAAATTACACATTTTCCAGCACGATTTCTTAACTGTTAGGAATATTTGTTTCTGTGAGAGCTCCCGGCGTTTTTATTGGATCGTTCTGCATGACACCTGTGTGAGACTGAGTGCAGTCTACTATATACAGTAGAGACAGTGGTGCAGGAGATGCTCCTATAACCTGCTATAATGTTCACACACCAGTAGATGGCGATCACGTTCTAATAAAGTAGAGGAGATCTGCTTAAAGCCTTAACAAATATTTCTATTTTAATACGAAACTAATGGTCCTGATGGATGAGTATAATAGTAAGTGAGAATAATGATGTGTTTGAGCTCGTAGAATGAAATGCTGACAAAAGTTTCAGTGCAGATATACTTAAAGATTGAGACCATTTCCTTGCTGAAGTCCAAATTAGGGATGGGGTACATTGGTATATTTAAATGATTTAATGTGCCTGTTGGAAGTGATGGTTTGTCAGCCATCAGAGCATTAATTTGTCCTGTTACTGTTTTCATCAGTGTCCTGCCCGAGGCACGTGACCATCTGCCTGTCGGCAAAGAGAGAAGTCAGCAGTAAATGACAACAGCAGACCGCAGAGGAGACATTTTGTCTGCTGTTAGTAACCCTCGCTGATTACAGTATCAGAGGGGGAAATAATCTTTTTTAACATTAGTTGAAATAAGTGAAGTATGAGATATGGCTTTGACGGATTGCAGAAATGAATGTGTGTCCCGCCTGTCAAGTGAATGAACACAACCTGCACTGTCTGCACAGAAGGACAAGGTCAATAATTTAGATTATCCAAGAAAAAGGGGCCACGTAGGGGCAGTCAGTGGAAGACACTGTGCTCTTCATCTGTGCCACTTCGTCTCTTCTGATACAAATCTATATATTCTTTAATTTTTTTATTTGAATTAAGGTTGAAGCTAGACCTGAAGATGAAATCGTTCTTTACCATTTCTAAATTGGTGAAGCGGTCAAACAAAAACAACAACAGTTCTCTGTGTGTGTTTGCGTGTGCGTGAGAGAGAAAAGACAGGGAGATAATTTAGGAGGAAAAAGATGTAGTGGATCAAACTGAATTCAAGCAGAATCAGAGGTGAGAGTGAAAGCGGCAGCAGTCCGTTCATTGACTGATTAGCTGCTGAAAAGAAATGGCGTTAGGTGAGGAGAGAGATCTATGCTGTAAAGACTGAATGGAGGGAAAAGAAGGGTGAGATCATACAGTAGATGTACACTGTAGATGCTTTAAAATGCATGTATTCTGTAGAGCAGGAGATTGAGGGCCTGCCCTCCTAATGTGTCTCCCTCCTGCTTTACTTCGAGTCCCCACTTCCCCTGCTGCCACACACAACCATGCAAATATTCAATACGCTGTGTTGTTGTTGAGGGTGTTAGTGGTGGAGTGTCTGTTGATGTGCTTGTACCTGGCCCTTGCTGCGTGGTACTGGCGATAATCCACTTGACGAGACAACACTTCATCAGGGATTTACGCGTGAGCCGCGGTTTCTGCCACTTGGAGCCGTCTGTCTGTCCACCCGGGTTTGGATCTGTCCCGTTGGCATCAGGCAGGAGGCCGCCGTCCGCCACCTTCTCATTCGCCTGAAGACAGAAAAGAAACTTTCCTTATAACAGAGAGAAAAGAGAAGCTCTTTGCAGACAGGTGATAGACCTCGTGGTGCTTTTAAAAGTCCCCACCTGAGGGTCAGAATGACCACAGCAGGGAGATGAAAGTAAGCCACCCTGCCTGGATAAGGAGACACACAACCCAGCTATAATTTATTACATGTTATAGCAGCCAATTTTGCTCACTGAATTCCTCGTATGTGTGGTGTCCAAACTTAGCAAAAGGATGTATGTTCCTGCCCTCCTTTGTTATTTCTTTGTGTCCATTGAGTAATTCATATTCATGACTTAAAAGTATAGTGTGGGTGTTTTGAAATGGGGATCTGTTAGTTTGTTTGTGCTATTGTGCAACTTTGGTGAATCTGAACTAACCAAAGTCACACAATAACACAAACAAACTAACAGATCAGGGCAATTACTGTTTTTTTCAACGGAGTCTGGTGGCTTTGGCGAGAGCATAGATAACGGCTTCAGTTCTGTGTCGGAAACATAGACTGTATAGCTGTCTGGCGGCAAAATAAACCAGCAACAATATTCTAAATGTAGTGTACACTTAAAATGATAGATATTTTTTAGGTGGACCTTTATTTTAGGTGGCTAAAATACATTTAGCTGCCGGCCCTGTCCACAGCAGTACATTGCTCTG
The DNA here is from genome assembly GCF_015220745.1 of Sebastes umbrosus. Taxonomy (NCBI): domain Eukaryota; kingdom Metazoa; phylum Chordata; class Actinopteri; order Perciformes; family Sebastidae; genus Sebastes; species Sebastes umbrosus. The sequence continues at coordinate 20,240,404 of NC_051287.1, forward strand.
GTTCTGTGCGGTAACTCCTATCTTCACTAAGCTGGGGGCGTGCCGACCGTCATCTGTAGGTAATACACTGACTGTGGATAAGTACCTCATACAACCCCACTTCAAAACACCCGAACTACCCCTTTAATATTTGATTTAAGTGTCACAAATTATTTTTTATTTATTTTCGCTTTAGGGTTGACAATGATCTGGCACAGATATTCGTGGAGCCCAGTGGATGAATCCTAATGACTTTTCCTTAAGCGCCACCATGAGGTTCTCGTTTACGTTTTTTAAGGGAAATGTCTCAACAACTACTGGATTGATTGCATTGAAATTTGCTCCAGTAATTCATGTCCTCGTCAGGATGAATTATAATAACTTTGGTGATCCCTTAAAGGAACAGTGTGTAGGATTTCAGGGGATCTATTGGCAGAAATTGAACATGATATTCATAACTATGATTTCATTAGTGTATAATCACCTGAAACTAAGAATCGTTTTCGTTAGCTTAGAATGAGTCCTTCATATCTACATAGGGAACGGGTCCTCTTCACGGAGTCCTCCATGTTGCTCCGCCATGTTTCTACAGAACAGACAAACCAAACTCTGGCTCTAGAGAGAGACTTCCGTGTTTTTACGTTACCTAAAGGCGACCTTAGTTTTCTGACACGCTTATGAAACTGCATAGTGTTTCAAAAGTGAGCCGCAGAGTGCGAAACCGTGGTACCGCCAGCCGCAATCTGACTTCCGTTGCTCCTAAAGTAGTGTTATTATGGTAAGGATGGCCTCTGAGCAGGGCGAATAGCGTTACCACGGTTTTGCACTCGGCGTCTCACGTTACCGCAGTCTTGGAAAGGGAGGAGTGAGTGGAGGTGTGCTCAGTTGGTTGCAATCTGCAACCACACCACTAGATGCTGCCAAATCATACACACTGTACCTTTAACTTGTCATGTAGTGCCATTATCAAGTCAAAATGTCTTTAGTGCTGATTAGCAAATGTTAGCATGCTAACATGCTAAACTAAGATGGCAAACATAATGAACATTATACCTGCTTAGCATCAGCATGTTAGCATTGTGAGCATGTTAGCATGCTGGCATTAACATTTACCTCAACGCACCGCTGTGCCTATAAATACAGCCTCACAGAGCTGCTAGCAGGACTCTCAGTCTTGTTAATGGTGTAATTGATTTAGAAAGTTCATAATGTTCCTTTTTGCAGAGCCTCAAACCACACATGCAGACAGAAATGCAAAGAAAATACATTTTGGAATTGCAATAATTGCAATGTCACTGGTTTGAGTTTGGCTTTTATTACACTTCATCCCTCTCCGTCTCTCTCAAGTCAGGTCCTGTCAGTTCTCTTGGACTCCTGCCTTAAAGGCCAAACTAGGTGTAGAACGTATAATCCACTGTCTGGTATAGGATGAAAATTACAGAAAGCCTTTAATCTTTAATGTAAGACCCTGAAACGACAAGGCAGCATCTCACACGGAACACAATTTAAGCACAGTTTCCTCTGGTATAACTTCCGATACATGCCTTTTAGGAAGGCAGTAGTTATATATCTTTAATCACATGGTGGTATGACATAACAGCAGGATTGGCACTGGCAAGCTAGATCTGCTTTCACAGCTTTCTATGGAGAAACGTTGCGAGGCTCTGGTGACAGCTGAACCAGCAGCAGGAGTTACAACCAGACATCCAGCCAACTGGTGAATATGGATGAACAGATCGATACCTCAGAAATCAATATTCAAACGTTGATAAAAAAAAAAAAAACGTTGATTACCTTTATGTGGTTGCAGGGCTCTCGTGGATTCTTCCAGACTATTTACATTATCGTTAGGAAAGGATCGTAAAATGGTGGTCTTTTCTTTGCATTATAGATTAAGAAATATTAAAGTAAGTATTGAATGTGCCAGAACAAATTTAATATTCCTGTAACATGAGCACTTATGAGAATAGGGACATGTGAGCTCTCTTGTTTCCCGTTTATTTTTACCACCACATACTGTAACATCTTCTCATCTCACACTGGATGCACACTCAGTGTTTCTATATTCTTCTGATTAATATTTCAGTGATAATAAAGCTTTGCATTTCTGAATATCTGCCAAGGATGACAACTGTGATGCATTTGAACATTTTGTTTCCTAAATCACCCTCTTTGTTGGACTGTGTTTTTCAGTCCCATGCAGTGTGTTGACTCATAGCCACTGTCAGTTTTATTGTACAATGTGTTGTTCTGCTACATGTTCAGCCTTTCAGAGGATCCTTTTGTTTCTTTAGAGCAATGTTTTTCCCCCCAATCCTTTTTCTTTATCTCTGCAAAGTCTTTTATTTACTTGTGATAAAGCGCGTTACAAGGTTGTAACGTAAAGAGTTTGTATAGATGGAACTACCATCTGGGGAGCTCCTCCGTCCCCCCTGGTCCCCTATTTGAATATTAAAGGATGCCAGAGAGCATCGAGAATGTCGCTCAATAATTCACAGTCCTTAAAACTGCATCAATAAAAGATCACAGTTGGCTGCCACGGCGAGGTGAAAGATGACTACGAGTGAAACACCAAGACTGACAATTGATGGACCCTCCAACAAACGCATGCAATTGCAGAATTCACACAACCTTCTGGGGTTTCCCAGGGTTAGGGTTAACCCCGAAAATATCAGTTAAACTAAAATCATCTGTGACCCATTTAGAATTTATGTGACTCCACGTCTAACTAACTAGTCTAATAGATCTGAATGAGAAGGTGATTTTAACATCCAGAGCGCTGCATTATTTAAAGGACTGAAGCCGTGTGTGCCGAGTGGTGAGATGCTCCGTGTGATCATCGAAGTCATCATGAACGCTGTGGGCGACCGTCCTCCACTGATCATCACATATGTTATGAGTACAAAAACACACGCACGCACACAATGCTGAAACAAATTCCACATATCAGATAACCTGATATCTGCCAAGATTGTCTGTTTCTTCCAGTACAGTTGCAAAAGAGACATTAGCATCTCTAGTTTCACAGTGGCATTGATTCAACAAGGTGCTGGAAACATTCCTCGGAGACTTTGGTCCATATTGACAAGATGACATGACGCAGTTGCTGCAGATTTGTCGGCTGCACATCCATGATGCAAATCTCCAGTTCCATCACATCCCGGTCTCATGTTCAAGAAACCAGTTTGAGATGATCTCAGCTTTGTGACATGCCACGTTATCCTGCTGAAAGTAGTCAATTCAAATGGCTTTATTGGCATGACGTAACACTCAGAAGATGGGTACACTGTGGTCATAAAGGGATGGACATGGTCAGCAACAATTGCTCAGGTAGGCTGTGGCATTTAAACAATGCTCAATTGGTACTAAGGGTGCTCAAAGTGTGCCAAGAAAATACCTTTACCGTTATATCAATACCACTACACCACCAGCAGCAGCCTGATCCGTTGATACAAGGCAGGATGGATCCATGCTTTCATGTTGTCATCAGACCAGGCAACATTTTTCCAATCTTCTATTGTCCAATTTTAAAGAGCTTGTGCCAATTGTAGCCTCAGTTTTCTGTTGTTAGCTGACATGAGTGGCAACCGGTGTGGGCTTCTCCTGCTGCAGCCCATCTGCTTCATGGTTCCATGTCCACGTTGTGCGTCCAGAGATGCTCGTCTTGGGCTCATCTCTCGGTCGTAATGAGAGAGTAATTTGAGTAACTGTTGCCTTTATATCGAACCTGTCTGGCAATCTCCTCTGACCTCTGCCATCAACAAAGCATTTTCGCCCAGAGAACTGCCGCTGACTGGATATTTTCTCTTTTTTGGATCGATCTCTGTAAATCTTAGAGATAATTGTGCGTGAAAAAAATCCCAGTAGATCAGCAGTTTCTGAAATACTCAAACCAACAACCATGCCACGTTCAAAGTCTTTGAAATCACCTTTCTTCTCCATTCTGATGCTTTTTTTTTTAACTTTAGCAGATCGTCTTGACCATGTCTACATGTCTAAATGCATTGAGTTGCTGCCACGTGATTGGCTGATTTTTTTCACATTAACAAAAATCACAAAAATATATCAACCTGCCAACATAAAAATGCTGTTTATGTTAATGCAATAATAATAATAATGTCATCCCAATAGTATATTTGAATTCTGCTGATAATACCTCTGTACTTACACTTCAGATACATTTTGAATGCAAGACTTTTACTTGTAATTGAGCATTTTTATATTACTTACAGTATACCTAATGTATGCTTGAGTAGGCTACTTCTTCCACTTGCTTTTTATCTGTAATGTTAAGTGAAATGTTAAGACTTTCTGCTGCTGATAACTTAGAAAGTACAAAGATCATAGGGAGTTATAGCCACAAAGTACCACAGGTACACTATAAGCACTTAAAGGATTATCATTTTGCATGCAATAGTCTATCCCAGCAATAAGTACATTAAAGCATATTAGTAATAAAAGTGTATTGTACCTGCATTGCGTCTGGATGTGTGTTGCTGTTTTGCAGAATGAGATGCTGCGATCCTCCTCCGCTCCTCACACGACCCTGAAGTGATCTGCAGCAGCATGCAAGAGAGATGGAGAGAGAACAGCTATGAGAAGGAGGAGCAGAGCTGCTCAGAGAGCTGAGCTCACACGCGGAGGATAAACACCATAAAACTACAATCATCACAGCGAGAGATTAACAAACCTGAGGAGTCAGAGGATTAAAACACACGACTCAGTCAGAGATCTGCAGGAGAGTCGTGATCAGATACAGAGAGAGCTGCTCTCAAACAAGTCTAGAGGAGGCAAACAATTTATAGAGCGACAGAAGGAGCGAGGTGTTGATGAGGTGTTCACATCGTGACACATCTTATTAGAAGTGCCAGACATATTATATATAACCTGCAGTGATGGTGCAGGGGTCCAAAACTCAGACAGGCACTAACAATATGGCTCTCTGAGGAAATTAAAAAAGATTGTTGTGTTGTGTCACATACACATCCAAATAGATTTACTGATTTTATAGCTCTGTGTGAGATATAATAATAATAACTTATTTATTACAGTCCCACCATCAACAGACAATTTCTCACTTTTATCCAGTTGGTCTTTGGGGGATAAACTGTGATGTGTCATGGCTGAAAAAGTTATACACAGTAATACACTCAATGTACTATTCAGAGAAGATCTTACTTAACTGACTCTTCTCAATTTTTAGCAGTATTTTAGTTATTTCAGTGTTTAAAAATATAAATATTAGGGCTGTGTATTGGCAAGAATCTAGCGATACAATAAAGCAGTTACGATTCAATATATTGCGATTTATTGCGATACTGTACGCAAGGTGATATATTGTGACTTTTTAAAATCGAATTTTAGGAAAACTGTCATAGTATAAAGGCATGTATAAACATAACACCATCATATGCATAAAAGATGAGTGAAAAGTAAAAAAAAAGTTGACACTGTTTATGTAATCACAACAGTGGGATCTGCATTTGCATTTATCACAGTATCCCTGTAACATCCCGCATCACAGCTCTACTTTTAGATGGCACGTACACTGAGAGGGTGCATCTCTTTGCAAATGAAACAAGGTATTGACTTGAGATAATACTTGCATGTAAACTGTTTCATTAAAAATCAATACAGTGTTTTTGAGACTCGATACAGAATCACAAAACTTGTGGCACTTGATATTTTCCTACAGCCCTAATAAATATTACAATATTTATGGTGTGGTGGTCTCCCCACAGTACATGACAGTGACTTTAGATGATTTATTCTTGCCAAATGTTCACAAATTAAAGAAAACAACATAACTTCCCATCAAAAATAAACAGACTGCATGTAGGTTTATAACGTACTGAAACCACAGAGTCAAAAGGGCATCATGCTGCAAAAAAATCCTTTAATTTGACTTTGAAATGTGACATTACAGCCCAGTTAGAGCACACTCTGTACTTTGCACCTGCTTCTGTCCTTGGTTTCACATTAACTTGGAAGGTAAATGAATACGAGTGCAGGAAGCCGCTTGCGGCACCCAAAATATGCTCAGACGTTGCCTCCGCATCTGCTTAAGTGCCTCCTCTCAAATTCTATGAAAGTCATGAGGATGAGAAGGGGTTTTATTGTCGGGGGGAAATCTGACAAAAAGCAGAGATGAAGATCAACAGGGACGGAGAGAAAAAGAGGGACAGAATGAAATATGTATTTCACTTTCTGGGGCATCAAAGTCTTCTTTTATTATTGATAAGAAATCAACACTGAACTAGAAACCAGTGCATGTGCATGCTAGTCTGTGCATTCATTTGTGAAAGAAATGCAAAAACATGGTGCATGGTTGTTGACTGAGGGTGATTTTCATTAGTTTTGCAGGTATTTAATCATAAACCAAAGTATTGGACACACTTTGACTCAATGATGGTGTTAAAGTAAAAGTCAAGGGATTATGAAAGTCATTTTAGCCACTAAAAACTAAACATTTAAGCAATTTGAAATTGGAATTAGACGATTCGACAAATAATATTCATAATATTTCATTAGCTTAAGATAATTACATGTCAGACAACATATTTCATTGTAAATAATATCTTTACCACCGTTACCGGCATCATCATAACAGGAGCACTGTTCCTACTGTCTGTCCTTATGCCTCTTATCTTCCTACAGGTCTCTGACTCCTGCAGACACCGAGGTTATTTTTAGCCTCACAAGTTCCACAGAGCCTCCAGTTTCCCCGGTGCCTTACATCAGCTCAGGGTTTAATTGAGGGTGTGTGTGTGTTCAGTGCAGATGTGCCTCCTCTATGTGTGTGTCTGTGAAAGGGAGCGTCTTTTATTTTCTCTCCGTCCTCATAAATGTTGCATTTTCTTTCAGAATTTGCCACAAACACTCACATGCATGGCTGCACACATTTCATTTGTGCACATATTCACACTTTGTCTCCAGCTGAGCCACAAACATTGACTGCTCCTCATCCCTTTTGTATGATATAAAAGACACGACCATAGCTTTGAGCTGTAACATTACAACCTGTTTATGAGTTCTTATAGGAAATATACAGGTGTTCATGTTCTGGTGCAGATGAGGATAAACAGCCTCATAGCAAAGAGGACATTAAAGGTTTCTTGTTGTTTACACTCTGTGGTTATATAACTCGCTCCCCAAAAGGTCCAAACACAAAGCAAAAATATAAAGAAACTAAAATTAAAATCTCCACAGCTATCCAAATAAACACAACTATACAATAAATTACTGTGTATGTTTATTAAAACCTGACTTTGACAAGATATCTCTCTGAGAAGCAACACATGAATAGTCTACAGCCAAGCACATGCTCACAATGAAATGCTAACATGCTGTAAACCATGTTATATAAAATATTATTACACAGCTTTGTTGAATACTCGATTCTGATTGGTCAATCATGGCGTTCTAAGGGCTCTTATTTCTTTATAACAGACTGTTGCTATGTATAACAGACCGCTGCTATGGGCTTAAGTAAGTAGCCGTGTAATAAGCGGGATAACGTACAGCTGGCGGGTCATTGTTGTGAAATAAACCCTGACAGGGCGATGCCTTCGTGTCGGGGTCTTGCATCGCCCTGAAGACAACAATGACTGGCTCGTTGTATATTATCTCTTACATAATAATAATAATACATAATTTATCTCCAACAATTTGACAATAATTTGAGTGAAAAGCAGAAACTGACGTTGTGTTTTTGCAGTACCTGTTTTGTGGGTTTAGTGCACCACTTCACTCGCAGCTCAGTAATCAAGCAAGAATTTGACTTTTTTTTCCCACACTGACTGGATGCAATACTAAAACAACCTCACTTACTCTCTGCTGCACCCCCCACTCAAATGTTTCTCCTGACCCATGAGGTTTACAGGAATCCGAAGCATGCCGAAGCATGTCAACGTTTTAATTAACTCAACCATCCTAATCTGTCTCCTGTATTAATTGTGTGTGTGCAGCTCTGAGCAGCTCTGAAGATGGCCATTTTTTATTAGGGACCACTGAAGGTTACAAGTTAATTACATTGTGTGCCATCAATTAACTTATTCTCCACTAAAAACCACAGTGAATACAGCAGATAAAAGCTTCATATCATCAGGGGCGACTGGCCAATAGAGGGCACCGCCCTCCCTGACCCACACAGCCACACACACAAAAAACATTACTAATACTACTACTAATAATAATAATACATTATACAAATTGTCAATATTTATGTGTTTTAAATATGGAATGCACCCAGTAATATGTGTAAAATATGATAGAAAATCATCTGTGCAAAATATATGGTTTTCCTGCACGTCCCTGACTCCTCTCTGCCTGTCTGACTCCTCTCTGCCTGTCTGACTCCTCTCTGCCTGTCTGACTCCTCTCTGCCTGTCTGACTCCCCTCTGTCTGTCTGACTCCCCTCTGTCTGTCTGACTCCTCTCTGCCTGTCTGACTCCTCTCTGCCTCCTCTCTGCCTGTCTGACTCCCCTCTGTCTGCCTGACTCCCCTCTGTCTGTCTGACTCCTCTCTGCCTGTCTGACTCCTCTCTGCCTCCTCCCTGTCTGTCTGACTCCCCTCTGTCTGTCTGACTCCTCTCTGCCTCCTCTCTGCCTGTCTGACTCCCCTCTGTCTGTCTGACTCCCCTCTGTCTGTCTGACTCCTCTCTGTCTGTCTGACTCCTCTCTGCCTGTCTGACTCCTCTTTGCCTGTCTGACTCCCCTCTGTCTGTCTGACTCCTCTCTGCCTCCTCTCTGCCTGTCTGACTCCTCTCTGCCTGTCTGACTCCTCTCTGCCTGTCTGACTCCTCTCTGCCTCCTCTCTGCCTGTCTGTATGTCTGAAGTTCAGCTCTTGGGCGACGGAGAAATCGCCCCCAGCAGGTGGGTCTGTGTAGCAGCTTAGCCAATAGCTGATTCAAGCTATGACATTAAAGGTATGACATTAAATTTAGCCAATCAGCGTCCTCAAATGTAATACAAGAGGGGCGATTATTTTATCACCCCAAGCCAGCTACTGCTAAAGTCAGAACTGCTCTCTGCGGTCTCTACGGCGCCATTTTAACTATTACCATGGCGAGCGCGACCACAACTCCAAGACCGAACCCTAACTCGGTAAAATCTCTCCTCCTGGAGCCGTTTGAGAGAAGAACGTTGGCGGATAAACTACAGGTGAAGGAGCTGGGCCCAGATCAACCCCAACCTTGTAATAAAACAGCAGGCTAGTGAAAAAGGGAAGAAGTATATGCGAGGCTTCTGTTGTAGCTGGTACACCAGAAAGACCTGGCTAGCTGGATGCGGGCATGCTAATGTGTTACTTTGCTTTCCGTGCTTTGCTCTTTAAAACGACAGGGGCGGATCGAGCATGGACAACAACAAGGGGAGTGAGGGATATGAAGCATCATATTACCTTTCTTGTATATACAGTATTTTCCAGTCATCGCACATCATAACTAATGCAACACATCCACCACATCTGACCTGATTTATTGCAAAGTGAGTGGTTGGATGGTATTTGACATGTGTTCATCTTATGAAGTATGTACATGTTGTGTACACAAAAGCTCGTGCAGGAGAGGCAAGAAGTTGTAAACTCAAGACTCAAAGATAAACAGAATTACATTACCAATTGCAAAACCAGTAAAGTTGCAGTTTACATCCATGTCTGTTCAAAATGTCATCACTGAATCTATTTATCCTGTTAGACATTTGTGTGAAATTGTCATGATTAGCAGATTCTTGAGTTATGGCCATATTTGAAGAAATTCCCTTAAGGTGTTTGGGAGATATTGCGTTCACGAGAATGGGACACGAGATAACACAGACCTTTGACCTTTCACCACAAACATCTAATCAGTTCATCTTTGTTCATTGTTTGTGCCAAATTGGAAAAAAGTCCCTCCAGTCGTTCCTGAGATATCGTGCTCAGACGTACGGATGGACGACGGACAACCCGAAAACATAATGCCTCCGGAGGCATAAAAACACTGAGGGAGAGAAAGAGTTTGATTGCTATGTCAATCATCCCAATCATAGGTGAAGCAGGAGTCTTTGTCTTTGTGTTAATTGGAAACATGCACACAAATTTGGTAAAATATGAATGTGTAAAATGTTTTGTGATTGTGGAACACGTCAGACATACCTGTAATGTTCAGCACCACGGACAGCTACTGAGTTCACATGATTACACGTTCACTGGGCTCCTCTGGGGGCCACATCTGCAGCACATCTGCAATCGTTCTGGTGACCACAAGGAGAGGAGACAGAGGTGAGCTACTTCTGGAGCCATTACTGCTGTCATACTCACACCTGCCTCGTCTCTTCACAGATTTATCTTTACCTGCTCCCTCACACACAGCTTCATCAGCCTGGTCACGATGTCTGCCTCATACTGTCTGTGATGTGAAACAGACCGTGAGGGGTTTTGGTTGGTTGGAGGATGACAGCACAACGCACCCAGAGAGCATAACTCTTCTTTCTCATTTTGCTTTTCATTATTTACCACTTGTGCACTCATCTGGTTCCTCTCTGCTTTCTGAGCCCCAGGGCCTCCGTGCTACTAGATCATCTACATGTTTGTGAGAAGTTAACTTATTAAATGTCTACCTGCTCTACTGCACATAATTTATGTTGTACCACCATTCTTTTTTATTTATTTATGTTTTTTACTTTAATCAATTATTTGTCTTTCTACTTTTACTTTTAATTACCAAATATGATTAAGATTTTTCACTCACAAAAAGTAGTATTATGAACAGATGTGGGACCAAGTCATTGTCCCAAGTCAAGACAGACAAGTCCAGAGTCAAGCCCTAAATCAAATCCCAGGTCAAGACAAACAAGTCCCGCGTCAAGTCCCAAGTCAAGACAGACAAGTCCAGAGTCAAGCCCTAAATCAAATCCCAAGTAAAGTCAGACAAGTCTCAAGGCAAGTCTCAAGTCAAGTCTCAAGTCAAGTCTCAAGTCAAGTCCCAAGTCAAGTCCCAAGTCAAGTCCCGAGTCAAGTCTCAAGGCAAGTCTCAAGTCAAGTCTCAAGTCAAGTCCCAAGTCAAGTCCCAAGTCAAGGCAACAAATCCTGAGTCGTCCCAAGTCAAGTCCAGAGTCGAGACAGACAAGTCCCGAGTCAAGACAGACAAGTCCTGAGTCAAGTCTCAAGTCAAGACAGACAAGTTCCGAGTCAAGACAAATAAGTCCCGAGTCAAGACAAATAAGTCCCAAGTCAAGTCCCAAGTCAAGTCAGACAAGTCCCATGTGAAGACAGACAAGTCCCGAGTCAAGTCCCAAGTCAAGACAGACAAGTCCTGAGTCGTCCCGAGTCAAGACAGACAAGTCCAGAGTCAAGTCTCAAGTCCTAAACTTTGAGTTTTGAGTCCTAAACAAGTCATAATGCGTTCCTCACCAAATGCAATGGCATTTTAACAACAAAGTAATAATATATTAAATTTACAAAAATCTTGAATGCTTTTAAAAACTGTATTTATTTGTTAGAACAAGTGTGACTGAACTTAATCATGACAGAAAGATCTGGGAATGAATAACATTTAACTTTTCAGTCTTTGGGCTTGGGGGAAGGGATCAAGTATTTTCAGGTCAAAAGGCTCAAATCCAAGTGAAGTCACGAGTCATCGGTGTTAAAGTCCAAGTCGAGTTGCAAGTCTTTTTTTACTTTGTCAAGTTGAGTCTAAAGTCATCAGATTTGTGACTGGAATCCGAGTAATGTGACTCAAGTCCACACCTCTGATTATGGGCATGGATTTCAATCGATTTTTACACAACTGGTCTAATTTGTTTCTAATCTTAATATTGTACAATAATTGTTTTAATTCTCAGTTTGGACACCAGATGTCACCATTGGCTATAACATGATAAGTTAGCTGCTGACCTGCTGTCTGTCTCAGACTTTTAAGAGTTCTCTCAAGTACTCAAAAGGTTTTAATAGACTCCACACACCAGATAAAGATGTTAAATGTGCTATATATGTGTATCTCTCTCTCTCTCTCTCTCACACACACACACACATGCATTTTGAAATTTACATAATTTTCCTCTCCTGACCTTTGATTATGTTCCAGTGTATAATCACAGGGTGTCTGTATTGACTTTGTGATTAGCCTGATATAACGCCCTGTAATATTTAAACTGTTCTCATGCTGATAATATGTGTCAGGACTCTTTTTCTTTGAAGTGAACCACATAAAAAACTCTCTCAACTAGCGTGATGTAAGGAAACTCTAGTTTACAGGACAGATGTTCCAGCCCTCAGGGACCGAGCTGTAAATATCTGTTATAATAAGTGGATGAGGAGGATGCCTGCAGTATATATGTATTTACCCATGGTGGAGCTTTCTGCCTGCAGGACGGGGTTTTTTTTTTCTCTTTGTAAATCTCTTAATGATCTTGTTTACCCTTCAGCCATAATGATTACTTACTGGGCAGAGAGCGTATAGCCATAAAGAGAAGCAGGAAATCTGTTACTGATCACAAATTTGTTATTGCTCTCGTTAATGTGTGATCTCATACACACACACACACACTAAAAATGGATTTACATTTTTCTGTAGTTACTCTACAGCAGATTAAGAGTTTAGTGAAGCAGGACTTTCTTGCACTTATTACTGGCCAGACTTCACTAGACAAACACGCCAAGGATAGAATATCCACGGTCCGCCTCGGTTTCCCGACTAAGACGTGACGTCAGTCTGGAGGGAAAAGGGGGGAGGCCCATTGAGACTCACTCACTATCTGCCGAGGATGTGAGAGGTCTGTGGCTGCTTGCTTCTGCACCACCCACTTCATTTCCCCCACAATCAACAGGAAGACTGGAGGCCAAAGAGAGCAGACGCACACTCAGGAGAGGAAGGACGAGGAGGTCCAGCTGTACAGCCGGAACAAAGGAAAACCAAGAATGAGCAAGAATCAGAAAGAAGTGAAGAAAATCCAGACGGTTTATCTGCAGAACTTGGAGAAACTAAACCAGGGGATAAAGCCAGAGAAGAAAAGTTGGAAACCAAAGGAAGGAGACTTTGCTGCAGCCATGGAAAAGCTGCGACAGCCTCCCATAGCTGGGAAAGTAGTGAACAAAAGCTCAGCGCACAGAATCAGCAGAGATCTCACCTGCTCCATCTGTCTGGATCTCTTCAAGCAGCCGGTGTCCCTGCCTTGTGATCACACCTTCTGCCAGGGCTGCATTGAGGGCTACTGGACCGGGCCCCGGGGCCCCATCCAGGGGGGCACGGGGTCATGCCCCCAGTGCAGGAAGGTATACCCCGGGCAGAGCTACAGGCCCAATCGCATCGTCGCCAACATAGTGGAGAGCTACTGTCAGGGTCTGGAGGAGAGCGGGACGGGACCTCGCCTGGCAGATGTGGGGGTGGCGGAGAGGGTTCCCGCTCCGGTGCCACGCTGCACCCGGCACAGAGAGGAGCTGAAGCTTTACTGCGAGGAGGACCAGGAGCTGGTGTGTCTGGTTTGCGGTCTCTCCCAGGAGCACAGGAACCACACCATGGTGTGTGTCCAGGAGGCTGAGCAGAAGTACAGGGTGAGTTAAGCTTGAACTAAATGAGTATCAAGATCTTACAATTTGAAGTTTGAATGATTGTTTGATGATAAGATGCATCTCAGGAGGTATGTATATTTACTTGGTGCATAGTACAGTACATATGCTCATTATAATGGTTTAAGCTTCTTAGAGCTGCAATTTATTTGATTAGTTATCATCAATTAAATTAATCACCAACTATTTTGTTAATCGATTTAATCTGTATTTTTTAAAGAAAAAAAATTCTTAAATGTGAATATTTTCTGGTTTCTTTACTCCTATGACAGTAAACTGAATATCTTTGAGTTGAGGACAACACAAGACATTTGTAGACGTCATCTTGGGCTTTGGGAAAACACTGATCGACATTTTTCACCATTTTATAGACCAAACAACTAATCGATTAATCAATAAAATAATCAACAGATTAATCGACAACGAAAATAATCATTAGTTGCAGCCCTAAAACTTACTTTTACTACATCTTTTTTTATGTTAGCAGTTTATAATCTGTATCCATCTATTGTTTTTGCTCCAAAACAACTAGTCAAAGTAGACATGACATTGTATTTGAAGTGAGAAGCAGGTCAGTGTGCAATAATGTTGTGTCTCTTTCCTGTCAGGCGTCTCTGAACAGCTCCATGGATTCCCTCAAAGCTGAACTCAACACGGCGCTACAGTGCGACAGGGAAGCCGAGGACGAGGTCAAAAAGCTCAAGGTAAGAGGAAGCGCTTCCAAAAACACACATAACCCACACACTCTAATCACTTCTGGGCTATCAATGTCCAGTTTGACCTCTTAAAATCAGATTTTAACCAGATAGGAATGGACATATCTGTAAAACAATCATGATAATGTCCCATCATCTTCCATAGGAGCACACCGCTGACCTGAAGCAGCGCATCGAGGCCCAGTTCAGCGACCTGCACCAGTTCCTGTACCAGGAGGAGAAGCTGCTGCAGGTGAAGCTGAAGACGGAGGAGCGTCGAGAGCTGATCCGACTGGACGAGCACAAGGCCCTGCTCTGCGTGGAGATCTCCCGTCTGCAGAGTGCACTCCACGAGATAGAGGACAAGCTGAGAGAGCAGGATGCCTTCGTTCTGCTGCGGGTAAGCTCGGGCTCATATGAACTTCATACACGATGAATCCAAGTCCATCTGGAAATTATCAAAAGCATGATGAGTCAGCTGTGGGGATGATTAATGCAAGAAATGCTGAGCTCTGTATTTCAAACCTATTTGTTTCCAGTAACTATTTATAACACAATGAAGCAAGACAAAGTAGTAAACTTTGGGGGTGAAAGTTTAGTTTTATACATCATTTCTGTCATGTGTTTCTGGGCCAACATGTTAAACCGGCTCCAACATCAACAGTCAAGACTTAACTGAGCAGGGTGTGACCATTTTGGCTTTCCTGTTCACACGATTACTAAAGGCCATGATGATCATGTCAGTTTGCATTTATTTGAAGAGTACATACTGGTAAAAATGTTAACACTGCTACTTTTCTAATAACAAAAGACTTGAGCAGTAAGTGGAGACAGGATGTAGGCCAGTGATCTCACCAGTTGATCTGGAGGATAAGGAGTTTAGCTCAGGCACGGGCCATACTCTCTCTAGGCCACGGCGGCGGGACTTTCCCCAGGCCACAGGGAGATCCCACAGGGTGGGATAGCGTGAGCTCAGACATTGATGTAATGTGGAAAAAAGACTTCTCTTCTTTCAGATACAACAAAACTAATCACCGGTCTCTCTTGTCCTGTGTTTATTCCTGTGTCTCGTTTTTCAGAGCATCAAAGTCCTGCTCCAGAGGTGAGCGTGGGAGACGTTTTTCTATCTATTGTTTTTATTCTCTCTCTTCTCTCTTCACTGTTCTGACTTTGCTTTTGTTGGCAGGCCTTCGCTGAAGTTTGAGAAACCTACGTTCACACCGCCCAGTCTTTGCGAGGGCCGGTTTGCGGGGCCCCTGCAGTACAGAGTGTGGAAATCCATGAAAGGAAGCATTTATCCAGGTACGTTAAAGCCACCACAGGAACTTTCCCTGGAACCTTTTGAGGAACTCATTGTGTTTCAACTGCAAGGACCAGGGTTTGAATTAAGTTCTGGGGCCTTTTTACCCTCCAAAAAGGCCCTGGTCGGGGGGTAATACTGGAGTTTGCAGGGATGACCATCGCTGATTGGTCAAACACATACACACAGCGCCGCTGCTTCAACGGCTTCAACTCGTGTACTGCTTCATTCATAAACAATGAAGTACTCTAGTATCAATTTAGGAGCATTTAATGCCCTACGTCATGTTGCTTTTTCATACGTCAGTGGACTAATTTGCCTAATCTGGAAACGCAGACAACAATGGGCTGAAGGAACCTTTTAGTTCCTTGAAAAGTAGTCCTGGGACTAAAATTACCAGGAGCTTCTTAGTGGAAACGGGGTTTAAGTGACATTTTGGCCCCATCTGACTTTGCAAAATGTAACTGAATTACACAGAAACCAACACTGATCATCTGAGCATCAACACGTGTTATGAAAGAATCTTTTAAATCTTTCTTGTTTCCCACTTTTCCTGTTTTTAGTTCCAGCAGCCATCACGTTTAACTCCAGCACGGCCAACCCGTGGCTCAGCCTGACCTCCTCCCTCACCTGTGTCCGCTACCAGACCTTCAACCACACCGTGCAGGACAACCCCTACAGGTTCAACGCTGCCCTGTCGCTGCTGGGAAGCCAGGGCTTCACCCACGGGCGTCACTACTGGGAGATCGAGGTCTACAGCAGCACCGTCTGGACTGTGGGGGTGGCCCGAGAGTCGGTGCCAAGAAAGGGAGTCATCAAAGCCCTGCCAGCCAACGGCTTCTGGACTCTCTCCCTCTCTTACGGGATACAGTACATGGCCGGCACTTCACCCCCAACAGTCCTGTCCCTGGAGGAGCCGCTGGCCCGGATCGGGGTGTACCTGGACTACAAGAGGGGCCTGGTGTCCTTTTACAACGCAGAGGGCATGACACACCTGTACACCTTCAGGGAGACCTTCAGGGAGACGCTGTACCCGTACTTCAACCTGGGCTTTCTGGATAAAGTGCATGAAAATGAGCCTCTCAAGGTTTTCCTACCAAAGATTTAAAAAAAACGGTAACAAAATACAACTGAAAGGGAAAACAGGGGTAAAAAGTTACCAAACAAACATGGAAAAATGTACTTTCAATTAGAGCTGGGCGATATGGCCAAAATCTCCTATCACAATATAGGTCATTTCATATCTTGATAATGATATATATCACGATGTAACATGTTTTCTGGTAACGCCTACTTTTGTATACTCAAAATTAACATTCGTTTGAGGTGAAATTATAGTGAACAAAAGGTTTTATATCGTTTTGACGATATATATCGTCATATTGCCCAGCCCTACTTTCAGTTGTACAGAATAGTAGATTTGTAATTTTGCAATGTAGATCAGAGGTTTCCAAAGTGGGAGGCAGGCCTCCCCAGAGGAGCCTCAGTGAATGGACGTTATTAAATATTACATTACAGTAGTTATCGAAAGAAGAGCACATAGTATAGCCTAAATATGTGTGATTTGGTTAAAGAGATACAGTAGTTTGGGGGCATTTTTCTGTTTTTCACACTTTCCCAAAGTCAGAAACTAAAAAAAACCCTAGGACAGACTTTTTTTTTATCTATTTGGTTGTAGTTTGAAGTTATGTCACACAGAAATATTAGGCTATCTTGGCTCAATTGTGGAAAACTAAGCAAGTAAACTAGACTTTTAAAAACCCCTTCATTAGATATTAGTAGTATCTGTCCAACAGAGACAGATGTACAGGTGGCCTATCTTAAAGGGGACCTGTGGAGTTGTCAAAATAAACAAAAAGTCATGTTAACATTCAGCATTACTCACCAAAAAGCATATCCCTTGAGGTCTAATAAACATGTTGAGTGTGTTTCCTTCCTCATAAAACATTTGCAAAGCTGATTTTCATTCCAGCATTTTTGTTAGCTGGTGTGATTGCTGGCTTGCAGTCTTCTTCTTCGCTTTCTTTGTTGGCACATTGCAGCATATCTGTGTGTGTTAGCGCCACCTGTAGATCAGTGGTCAGACAGTACATTACAGAAACAAACACTGACTCACTCATTGATAAACGGCTCCATACCATGACGTCACTAGAAAGACTAAAACTCCACAGGGAAACCTTTAAGCGACATTTTTTGTAACACATTTTGTCTGTTTGACAGTTTGTAGACTGGATCTACTGCCACACATTTCATTTCAGAGAAGCTGTGCTTCAGTGAAGAATATGAAACTGTTTGGTTAACTGACTGCTCAAGTGTGCTATTATGTTTATGTTTTTTTTAATGATTTAATAATCTTTCTTGTGCATGATACACTAATACATTCAATAAAATATCTTTATATACTGTGATTTTATTGACATGTTGAATAATTGTACATTATGTTTTAGTTGATTATATGGTGTTATTTGGTGGAACATTCAGGGACCTTAGGAGATGTTAAGCTTTTTTGATTGGAACTGGAGGACAATAATAACACTAGTCTTTTTTTATGTGAACAAATGGTTTTAATGTTGGATATCTACTTTGTAGTTGTCGTGCTCGATGCCTTGACTGTATCAACTGTTTACCCTGGCTGATCCAAGGGCAGATGCACCCAGTTATCACACCGAATCATATGGGCAACATTTTAATAAAAGCATTTCTTGAAACTTTTTTTCCAAAGTGCTTATTCCAACATAAAAATAAATAGAACGTGCTTGTCATTTGATTCTGACATACTGTAGATGTTGAAGAACTATTTGTCATTGTTTGAGAGTAAGTGTCCCCGTCACGGGGTCAACATGATCACACCTGAGCCCGGAATACCATACCAATACCCATACTACCATACTATTTAGTATGCCAGAAAAAAATTTAGTATGTCAAATGCAGCCAAAAAAACAGGATACCAGTTGTATTTTGCAGTATGCAAGCCAGCATGCTTTTCAAGTTTCAACTTTTTACTTCAAGGCGCAATGTTATGAGGAAGTAATATGTCCCAGTTGTTTGCATACTGCATGCAACAGTACGTACGTGCGTAAGGGCAGCTGTAGTATGTATTAAAAGTAAAAAAGTATGTAATTATGGAACGCAGTCATACACTTCTGCCTGGAAAGACAACGCCCCACTCCTCCCCCCCTCAAGTGCAATCACTTCAACTTAATGAGAGGCTTTAGGTGCTGCCTTCCTCTCTTTGTTCTTTGACCCCAGTCATGGGATGTGGTCTAATAGTAAAAAAAAATTGTGTCTTTTCCTAACCACTTTTCCTCGACCTTGATGGAAAACTTCATGAGGTCAAGATGTGAAGGAGAATTCATATGGACTTAGGAAAAGACAACCACAGTGCTAAGAGAATCCGACTGCACTTAAACTAGCCTACGTAATTATGCGACGGCAGATGTTGTTAACGTGGGTCTGCCGTGATGCTGCCGCAAGGAATTGAGGACGGCATTATCTCCTTTCCTTTCATGAAAGGATTGCCCAGTATATCCTATGCTAAAGGACATAAGAAAAGGAAGCATTGCAGCTCCTTTCCTTAGCATTTAGAGATTCAAACAGCCTCTTATAATGGCTGCTACTCAGATACTTCTGGGTCATTTCACTCAGTTAGGAACCTTTATTACCCCAGTCATGTTGTGTGTGTCTTGTAAGTGTATTTCCTCCTTTAATACCAGGCTGAAAAGCAAAGCAGTGTTTCACTGTATTCTCTGGTTTGAAGTTTCAAGTTGCTCGTCTGACTACACCCTGTAAAATAATGTGCTCTGTGGCACCTGTAACCACACCGAACGATGATGTCACAATGTACTAATGACCACCAGAATACACTTCTACATCACTGGGGCGAGTTAAGAAATATAATAAAGATTTTCAGTTGGTGCTAAGTTGCTGCTTAAGGTCAGTATAGAAAATGTTTACTGATGTAGTCTGAGATGTAAAGGGAAATTTTGGTCGGAGATCGAAAAGTATGGCGCTAATGTCATCCATTATCATGCTGTACTGCTGTGTGTTGCAAGAAAATATAAAGCACAGGAACCCCACTCAAAATTCGCACTGAAAATATACTGTGAGGGAATGTTAATGTACTCAAAATCTTCACTAAAGTAAATCAAAGGCAGGTCTGATTTTTAGGAAATAATTGAGCTTTTTTCATCCTCCATACTCATTATCATTATTATTATTATTATTATGTGCATTTGTCCTGCGATATAATACAATACATTCATTAGAAATGAATTTCAACCCCAGACAGTAAAAGGTGACACATTATGATTAAAAACAAACAAACAAGAAAACTATACCACAATATATACATTTTATATCTCAACACAGTGCTATGACGTAATCAGCTCATTACAGGATTTACTCAAAAATAATCACTGCAAACTATAGTCCTCGCCTTTCATCCTATACAGCTATGTAATGAAGGAGAGTAAAAGATGCAATTTGTCTGCATGGCTTCACTCCGTCTAACAGATGTGAATGTAAAGTATGCAGGCGGGTTGGTGTTTGTGGTATCAATCCATGCATCCACTCCTCGCCTGGAGATGGGTGTGTCCGACCAAATGTTAGGGGTGAAGGCTCCATTTAGGTTTGGGGCAGTTTCAGAGAGTCACTTGCTTGCGTGTAACGTGTCCTGGAACTTTGTGCTTGTGTAGCGTGCGTGAAAACCTTTTTTATTGATGCTGTCATCTGAGTGAAACTTTAAAACGATGGCATCCCCGGCTGAGTAGACTTCCTCTGGGGCCTGAGGGGAAAGAAAACGACAAAAAGAGGATGTTTTTGAAGAATAATTTAAACAGTGTTTACTGCATAAGACTGATATTTTTAGCCTTACCCCAGATCCACAGTATCGTCCCAGCCTCGGAGACTTGATGTCAGCGCCGTCGTACAGCTCCACGTAATCATACCCGCAGTCGGCCTCCTCCTCGATCTCAAACACTTGGAAGATGATCTCCACGCCGTAACCCTTCTCAGCGGAGACCACCCACAGGCAGTCGGAGCCGCCGGGGTAGTTGTTATCTCCAAACTGTGCATGAGAGTAGAGATCTTTTGTCTTGACCTCGGCTTTCAGACTTCCTCCACATTCTGGGAATTCACAACCACAAAATTAGAGGGTCAAAAAGAGGATCTCGTAAAAACGTGAGGAAAGAATGCGACTTTCTAAACACGGCAGCAAACAAACCCATGGCTGGAAATGTCTCACTTTTGGTATTCTATTCTTTCTCTAAAGTGCCATTTTACTCATTTTCCAGACTATTTTGGGGGTAGAAAAGTTCTGCCCACCTGCTCTGTATGAAGCCTCAAAGCCTCTCTTCTGCACTGAGTTGTCAGAGAAGAAACGCAGGAACATTTTGTTGCCAGTGGAGATGACTGGAGAGGGCTTTTTAGTGCCACAGAAGCGCCCGAGACTCGGGGCGCGTGAGTCTCGCCCGTCGTAGATCTCCACATGGTCGTAAGTGCACTCCAGATGAGCCTCCATGTCGATCTCGTTGAAAACCTGCGAGACATTTTCATAAAAAAAGCTATGAATTACCTCGATAAGATGCCTTTCAAGTCTTTAAAGGTACAGTGTGTAGGATTTGGCAGCATCTAGTGGTGTGGTTGAAAATTTGCAACCACCTGAGTACCCCAGAATTTGAAAATACAGCCCTCATCCTGCAGCTCTCCTCTCTCTGTCCTAAGCCCCTCCCACCAGATTAGCATGGGCATATGCACGCTACCTGTACGAGTACTAGAAATTCATTTCAAACATCATCCTGATCGTGATTGTGATCCCGATGCCGTTATAAAGCGGTACTACCAGTACTACCATCCTGTTTTCAAACTTGTGGGCCTGTAAAGCCGTTTGAGTTGACATACTGAGATTTCAATACAACAATGTCAGCAAAGCGCTTCAGAGATGGAGAGAAAGTGTTGTTGTCTGGCCTTCTGCTAACCGTAGCCATCATGACTGCGCCACAGTTGTGAGGTCCGTTCTCTTTGTACATCCACGGTGAGCTCACGCAGAAGGCTAAACTACAAGAGAGATGGAGAGAAAATGATGCTTTCCCCAAGCTACTGTCGTAGCTATGGTAGCCATGCGCAGAAGGCTAAACTAGTAGCAACATTTTCTCTCCATCTCTGAAACACTTGGCCGATATTGTCCCAAAAGAGGAAGATGGACTTATCAAAAAGAGAGTCTCTCTTTTTGACAAGTCCATCTTCCTCTTTTGGGTTGCTTTGCGGTGTTGGCAGTTGTTGCCAATGCTGGAATAGCAACTTTTCCTGCAGGATGTTCCGCCCTTGAATCAGGCTTTCTCCATCTGAAGGGACGTGTACGCGCATCTGCATTTCTAGAACAGCCAATAGGAACGCTCTCTCTCTGAAATGACCTGTGATTGGCCAAAGTCTCCCGTCACGGGCAAGATTTTTTGAAAGCCTGAAAACAGAGCCATGAGGAGGTGCAGAAGTCTCTTGAATTACAATATGCTGATAGGTTATTATGGAATTTTTGCCCAATGAAGCCAAACATATACTGCCTACCCCTGCTTTAAATGAAAAAACAACAACAAAAACAAACATTGACATACTAGTTTGATACGATGGCCTGGGGTTGTGGACAGAGACCAGGTGCAGGCCTTCTTGCTGGGATACTTATCAGGCCAGTTGGGGCTGCTCATTGTGCCTGACACAGTGTTCACAGCATGATCACAGCCCGCTGGAAAACAAAGCGAAACAACATATCAGAACAAAACAATGAAAGCTGCATCACTGAAAGGTCACATCATTTCCTCCTCTTCAACACAAGCATCCTGGTATTTCCCTTTGAATTGGCATCCATCCAGTCATAAAACTACTTATAAGTAGTCCCTAAGAAGATCATCCACACTGAGAAAATACATGTATGTAAAAATAAGATCTAACAAAGTAAGGAAGTTGCATGCCCCAGCCTCTGTCCCCCTCATGACTTTAAATGATTCCAGCAGCTGATTCTCACGAGGTCAGGGGCGGGCTGATAAACTCAAAGGACTGGATGGAAAAGGTGAAGACTTTCTGTAATTTAAAAACATATAAGTGGACAGCAGAAACTGTACCCTCTTTGCAGTCATGCTTATTATCGTGCAGCATGAAGCCGCTGCGGCACTGACAGCTGTAGCTCCCGAAGGTGTTCACGCATTCATGCTGGCAGCCTCCGTTTTCTTTGGAGCACTCGTCGATATCTGTTGAGACGTTTCAAGAATTTTAATTCAAGATTCCTTCGCACAACATGTGAATCTGTCACAGTAAGCTGCAAAACATCATCAAGTTAACATTTTAGGCCAATAAGATCTGCTGCTGAGTGCAGAGACAAAGGCTTTCTGTGTTACTCAAGGAGGAAGAATCTGCAGTCTGAAAACACACAGCAAAACATCTCCTGGGTTAGAGCCTCATGTTAGTATTTTTGAAAAGCTCAGTTCTTCCTCTCCATGGAAACAAAATTGGAGGGTTGTCATAACAAAGCATATCTACAATTTGCGTCTCCACGTTTCCACATTTTTAGATGGGCTATCAATATTTTTTTTTAATCACAAAAAAGCAATCCAGGAGGAAATTTATTGGACAAAAAAATTATGATCTGTGGTCTGATTAGCAGAACACATTTATTTAAGATGGTATAAGGACTCTCCATATAATTTATAATTTTGTTGAATAGCATTTTTTTTCAATGAAATATTCTTCACAATATTATAAATATTATAAATATTATAAATTAGGGCTGTCAAAGTTGACACGATAATAACGCGTTAACGCAAATTTGGTTTAACGCTGCTAATTTCTTTAACGCATTAATGTAATAGATTTTTCGGAGGTTGTAGCGGGCTCAGTTTTAAAGCTAGAGTGATATGATACCAGTATGGTACCAACCATGTCATACTAGCTTGTTGCAAAGGAGGCTAAATAACGCTCCAAACTTGCGCTAAATTTTGGCAGGGAAAAACTGGCGTGGTCATTTTCAAAGGGGTCCCTTGACCTCTGACCTCAAGATATGTGAATGAAAATGGTTCTATGGGTACCCACGAGTCTCCCCTTTATAGACATGCCCACTTTATGATAATCACATGCAGTTTGGGGCAAGTCATAGTCAAGTCAGCACACTGACACACTGACAGCTATTTTTGAAATCAAAATGAAATCAAATCTTCACAAAGAGTCAAACTGCCTCCATTGTTGAGTCAGACACTGAAGACAGCTGCCTGCTTTGGTATTGGTGTGAGGTGATGGTTTTGCCCTTCTTACTGTACTGTACCATTATTCTTTGACATGATATAATAGTATTTCCTTCCTGAATACTTTCCTCCTCAGGTCTTACCAGAGAAGAAGTGAGCCTTGAAGCCCCTCTTGGAGACGGTGTTGTCGGACTTGAACTCGATCCTCATGTTGTTTTGTTGAGAGGTGATGACCTCGGGTTTCTCCACTCCGCAGAACTTCCCATGAAGCTCCGAGTCTGAACTCAACCCACTGCGCACCTCCACATAATCATATTTACACACCTGATGGTAAACACTGGACAATTTTACTTACTACAAAGGAAAAGTGGCCTGTGAAATTTCATGATTTCATGATTTTAGCAGGATATCTGATAACATGTCTGCAGAGAGACAATGATATATAGAAAAACATCGCTTTCATTAACTCACATCATTCCCTTCGGTCTCAAACACATCGAACACCAGAGTGATGCGATACTGGATGGGTGCCACCAGCTGCCACACACAGTTCTTGTTGGGAGGGTATTCTTTGGGCCACCCGGGGGTGGTGAGGGAGCCGTTCAGCTTGGTGATGAAGCCGCCACAGGCAGCTGCTGGGGGGACAAAACACTGATTTTAGTGGTAGAAGTGGGACAGAAAAAACATTTGCATAACATAAATTACATCACTCACTTGTTTAAATTTGTGAGTCTTTTATTTAATCATTTAACTGCAGAAAAAGATGACCTCTTACTTTACAAAGAAATGTCAAGAAATAAAGTTATAATCAAGTATAATCGATGTAATAAATAATAGTGGTATTGGAATTAATCAATCATGATCAAAGGCTGCAGAATAACGTTTTATTTATTTCTATAAAATCAAGGAACGCACCAAATTGTAGTGAAGGGAAACTTAATTCCTATTTGTAGTTGATATTAATCAAATCAGTGCTGTATCACAGCTCAAGAAGAAGTTGCAGCAGGGGAGCACTGCCCTCTGGTGGTGATGAGAGAGACTACCAGATAATCATGTCTCAACAGTGCAAAAGAGATGAGACCTCCTTCTCACAATGCCTGTACCTTAGTGTGTTTATAACAAACACACAGGCATTATGAACGAGCAGCATTTGTACAATTAGATTAATGGAAAACGATTTTCATTTTTCATCATGAAAGATTTTTGACTTTATTGTCAAAGTCGATACTTCCCAGCTGCTGCCCTCAGGCCTGTCTGAGGTTTTGTTGTTGCTTTGGTTGGTGTTTGTTTGTTGTTTGTAGGTAGTTAGCTCAGCTTAACACAAAGACTGGAAATAGGTGGAAACAGATGCTAATAGGTGGATTTTATTATGCTTGGACAGAGCCAGACTAGCTGATTCCCTCTGTTTCCAGTCTTTAAGCTATGATAAGATAACTTGTTGGAGGCTGTAGTCTTATAATTAACAGAACTCTGATCTGATCTTGAACTTCTCAATTTACTCTCCTCCAGAATGTGAATAAGTGTATTTCCCAAAATGGCAAATTTTCACTTGAAGAACACCACCGTGATCAAAAGGGTGCATTGGAGCACCTGATACGACTGTTATCAGGCCGTTAAAGGGGAACACCACCTAAATTAAGAAAACCAATGCGTTATTTCAATGGCCCCGGGAAGTTCAATCAATAGTTGTGAACATGAGCTACTCTCTCTCTCTCTCTCAAAGCAAGAAACCAGAGAAGTAAGTCTCAAACTTGTGATGTCATCAGGTAGAAAGTCTGCAGCTCCACCATAGACAATGAATGAGAGACTGATGTTATGACCCACAGAATGATTGTTTTCTTTTTTATACCCAAATGAGCTTTATTTTATTGTAGTTTTCTCAGTTGTGAAACAGAAAATGTTCCCATATACTCAGGACATTCCTCTGGGTGCTCTCATTGTCTCTGGAGCAGCTCCACACGTTATACCCTCTGACATCACAAATTTTTAGCACTCTAGTTTTTGGAACTCGGAGAGAGTTGTTCGTGTTTGCTTATGTTTTTTGGACTGTCTTATACAGTAGGAATATCATGCATGAATTTTGATAACAAAAATAAAAAGGCTTCTTTAGGTTTAGAAAACAAAACCACTTGGTTAAGTTTAGGGGAAAACATTGTGTTTTGGCTTAAAATGACTGCTGAAAGTTTCAAAAGTGAAAGCAAAATTCAATACTTGTGAACACAAAGACAACGACACATTGTTGGTTTCGCACAGGATGCAAACCCCTGCCTCCTGGGTGAAAACCCTGTGTTTTGTGTCTCATCCATCACCTCTGACCTCAACCCAATATGGAGTTTCACGCCGTCTATACTACAGCGTCTGACTTCTGCTTCTGCTCCTATCATAATTACTACGGTCACTAGAGGTCTTTGTTGTGTTCTTTTATACTTAAAAGAATATACCATCACCACCATACCATATACCATGTCAATAGATAATAAAACCTACTATTGGGTGTAGTAGGTCCCTATTGACCCACATCTATGGTGCTTATAGTGACTGATAACACCTATTTAATGGCCTGACAACAGTCTAATCAGCTGATTGGATATGTTGCATTGAGAGGAGGCCACCTCCCTCAGAGCAGAGTGCAGACTCGAGTTAAACTAGCTTGCAGGCTTAGTGTGTGGAGTCGTGCTCTACACTCACTCTCACAGCTGCGTCTGTCGGCTGCCAGCTCATATCCGGGGTCACAAGCACACCTGTAGCTGCCCAGCGTGTTCAGACAGCGCTGCTCGCAGTGACCGTTGTTGGGTCTGGAGCACTCGTCCATCTCTGGCAAATGAAAAATCATCAAAAACTAAACCAGGAGTGCTTTTAATTTTGGACAGTTTGTGAACGAAATGACCTTCTGACCTTTAAAAAAGTTGGCTGCAAACCCGGCTTTGTTGACCGAGCCGTCAGACACAAACTTCAGCCAGAGCTGGTTGGAGCTGCTTTTGATGTCGTCGGGTTTGTCGTAGCCGCAGAAACGGCCGAGCAGCGGGCTGGTCTCTGAGCTGCCGTCCCTCACCTCCACGTAGTCGTAGGCACAGCTGTCATGTCTCTCAATCTGAAGTGGAAGCAAGGACACGATAGTGATGTTTCAACAGGCCTCTTCCTCTTTTCAAGGACTGCATAATTTTCTTAATATGGGCAAAAGTGATTTTTTACCTCAAACGACTGAAAGGAGAGGCCGACATTGAAACCCTCTGCTACTGTGATTTTCCACACACACACTTTGTTGGACTGGTAGTCATCGGGATAATTGGGGGACTGGATCTGGCCGCTGTCCCGCTTCACCTCTCCACCACAGATGGCTGCACGGGAGGTGACAAATGATTAGTTTCATCCAGAGATTGGCTTTCTATATTTCTACCTTCAGTTGTATTATACAGTTAAAAAGGAAATGTAAAACCTGCTGCGACTGCTAATGGTTCAGATGAGAATGTAGCATACAAAAAGTGCATATTAAAACCCGTGTATTGTCAGCGTCGTACCTTCATAGACTGCTGAAAAGCCTTTGCCCACCCAGCTGCTGCTGCTTCTGAATTCAATCCACAGTTGACTGTCCGTTGAGATGATCGGCTCTGGAAGTGTGTCTCCGCAAAAACGGCCTGCCAAAGTAAAGATCATACTTCACAGTGCTTAAGGAGTATTTGACACAGGAATGATACTGCATCAAGTTTATGACAGATTTTTGGGTGATACTCAGCGGAGAGAGAGAGAGAGAGAGAGAGAGAGAGAGAGGAGGTCTGTTGTAAATCAAAGTTAGAGACCTTTCAGAGGAGCTTTTCTCCAGAACCCGTCTCGGACCTCCACGTGGTCGTACCAACACAGGTGACTCCTGAAGAGGTCCATGGAAGTAAAATTCAGAACAATCTAAAGAGACAGAAGACACACACGGAGGGAGGATTGTTAGGAGAAAAAATTGGTATCAAGATTTAACATCTATCAAGTTCAAATTAGGGCTGCCCCCTCTTAGTCGATTAGTCGAATAATCTGTCGTTTTGGTTTAATCGACTAAGATTTCTTTAGTCCATTAGTTGTTTTTATGCTTTTTAATGCTGAATGTCTCATTTCCAAAAAAATATTGTATATTTTTTTTACACACATCTGTGCATCACATCACTGCTGGTATGTTTGTAATAATTCACTGAAGTTAAAGAGTCTGGAGTTGACTGTATTTGGGATTGGGACAGTTCATATATTGACCATTGGGATATGAGTACTGATATTCATTAACCCTTTAATATCCACACTAAAAAGAAAGCAATGGAAGAAATTTCTCTTTGCATTTTTAAGTCCTTTGGGCAATTATAACAATGATCAATGTTTCTTTTTTTAAACACACCCCACAGTTTTTTTTAATATAGCCCTATATTTAACGGTTGAGATGACGCTTCAAGGTAAAAGAAAATTGTAAACCATGTACTGTTATTATGCTAGTAATAGGTTAATGTACCAACATGTCAATTTGTTACCATGAAATTAGTAGTATTACCAGTACTAATATTTATTTCCATGTATGTATGCTAGATATTTACCATATTTACAGGCTACTTTGAAAACGTGAAAAATCATACTGATATATATCTTTTTTAATCAAATATATAATATAATATTAAATATTTGATATTAACACATTATATTAACAACTGTGATACATGTTTTTATTTCATACAAAATGTTAATTTATTATCTTAGCATCACTACTACAGCATGTTTTAAGACAGTAAAACGTCATACTTATTACAGCAATTTCAGCAAATATATTTATATATATATATATATATATATATATATACTGTATACTGTATATAATGGAATAATATTAAATGTATCATATTAACAACAATGACTGATCAAAAGTTTTTTATTTTGTAGGAAATATTACATATAGTACATTTTAATCACATTATTAGCTTTACCATAAAACAACAACTGAACCGTTTGGTAGAGCATGTTTTTAGAAAATGATTTTACTATTATCAGACTTTTTATTTTAGTATCAAGTAACATAATTCTGTTCAGTAAGACCTCTGAGACTATAGTATTTTGAAAAAAATATGCCTAACTTTGAAAATTAGACCAAACAGAGTCCTTCATGTCTGGAGTAATGTTATTGTTGTTAACTTCCTGTAAGAAGGCGAACTAAAAAGGCATGCTATGTTAAGACACAGCAACATCTAGTGGATTTCTTTTAGCATAACATGCTTAAACCAAATGGTAGAGATGGCTCACTGAGGCTGAGTTAAGTTCAGCACATTTTTCAATAAGATATAGTGACTCAAAATGTACTCTACTAAACAGTTGAGCAGAACATTAAAGGGTTAAACTTGATCAATTTGGTGAACTGTCTATCGGCTTTATTGAATTGATGCTTCCACTTGTTTACCACCACTCACCTTCTCTCCGGGAGTGACAGAAATCCTCCAGACACAGTGGGCGTAAGCTGAGTAGCCATTCGGAAAACCGGGAGAAGAGAAGTTTCCAGCACTCTCCTGCAGGCTGTCCCCACACCCTTTATACCATAACATACACATGGTTATATATTACAACAGACCGGAGACATAGCATTAAAGTCCCATAATGAACAGAACAGAGGAGATTTTAAACTGTTTGTTTTATGATGTGTAATATCTAATTGGCTTTGAACATGATAAAAGTCTAAAGTTAAGGTGTTATCATTCGGGTGAATGTATTTTCGACTCATATAATGCAGCTTACTTGCACACTTGTAGAGTTTGCGGGCTTGTGCAATGTCCCCTTTGCTGAGCCTGGTCCTCTGTCCAATAGGTGGCCGGACTCCATTAACGTCATAACGGGGCATGATGGTGTCTAAGAAGATGCCTCTGTTGCAGACAAACCACAATATATCTAATAATTAAAAAATCAATTACAGCACCTGAAGCCTAATGAGGCAAAAACATCATCTAACTACACTGATGTGCAGAAAGATGTGTTCACACAGAGAGACAGATTTCTTTTTTTTTTTGATCCGACTCCCACTCAACACCTTGATACTTTATTGATTCTGATAATCTCTCACTGGGTTCGGAGCTCACCCTTGCACAGTTCCCATGGTGATGCACCCATGAATGACAGGCATGTGCAAACAGAGCACTCTGAATGGGGCCTTTCGCCGGTGCCAGCCGGCTCAGTGGAGCCCGCTCCTGAATGCCAGAGAAAAAGGCCACTCCAGCCCAAATTGTTCAACAAAGCCTGAACTGCCAGGCCTTTATTTAGCTTGGCTCGCCTCCATGACCCGGACCAGCAAAGCGGCGATGGAGGTAAAAATCCAAAAGCACAGAGAAAAGCAACGGGGGCAACAACATGCACGAGACAGAAATGAAAAGGAAACTAGTGTGAAACTATTTCTGTGACAATAAAGGATCAAATCCCCTGAGGTTCCCTATGGAGGTTGATTAGCGGAGCTGAATGAAAGGACAAACACCAGGTCAGTGTAGTAGCTCAGCTGATAATGCAGCGTGATATTAGGGGCAGTTAGGCAGGTCAAATGACCATAAAACACATATTAAATGCTGTGCAACACAACTGTGAAATATGTAGTCAATTCAAACTCAAAACTTGAGTAATGTAAAGGAGTTTAGTCACAGATTTATAGAAGTGAGGTGGTGGTGATGATGGCCTAGTTAGAGGAGCAGGCTGGCTCACTGTATGTTGCCAGTTAAAACATACAGGCAGGGTGGACAGAGTGAATCACCAAACCTGCTCAAAATGCCCCGCTGGAGCTGTTTAATGGCCTGTTTATGTGAACCAGGGTAGAGCTGAAAACAACCTGGGGAATAAAAGTGATGAAATCCTTGCAGCCACTTTAACACAAAACTAACTATAGGAAAGAAAAGCATAAGAAAGCATCACTATGCCAACCTGGAAAACGTATTCCTTGCGTAATGCATGATGCTGCCAAAGTCGTACACCTCCCCGAGTGAGTCGACCTCGCCTGGCTCCATCTTCAGGAAGTTATACTCCTGTCCTGTTCATATACAGAAAATCAGTGGACTAAATGCAAAGAGAATCATCACACACATGTTTTCACACTTTTTCCTTGTCAACACTGTAACAGTACCTGGTTGGATGTTGTCTCTGACGATGCTTACGTGCTCGTCTCGGTCCGGACGCGTGTGCTCGTGCCAGAAACCGATCACGTGGCCGAGTTCATGCACCACAATGCCAAACTTATCACAGTTCTTTCCTATAGAGATGGCCTGAGGGCCGCCGCCTCTCCTCCCCACGTAGGAGCAACACCTGCAGGGGGCGACACTGGTTAGCTCCACATAATACAACCTACAGAACAATCACTGATTCTTTGCTTCTAGTGAATATTATAGAACCATACCGCCATGCGTTTGCAAGTTTAAACTCCTTAATTATAAGTTATCTATACTTTTCATTTTTGTTAAGCTTTGTAAAATGCAGGTTTTACAGTGCTTCAGTTCTTGGATGTAATTTTCCTATTCCAGGCCAGCTGGTTGGACTATTATCAGGTCATTTAATGGGCGTTATCAGTGGTTATCAGCCTCATAGATGTGGGTCAGAAGGGGCCTGCTACATCCACTAGTAGGTTTTATCATCAACTCACATGGTAGATCATCCAAAGAAGTGATAAAAGAACACGACAACAACCTGTAGCGACCGTAATAATTATGACTGGAGCAAAAGTGGAAGTCAGGTGCTGTATTGTAGTATAGACAGCGTGAAACTCCGTATGGGGTGGAGGTCGGTGGGTGGGAGGTGATGGATGGGGCACAAAACACAGGACTTTTACCCAGGAGACCGGGGTTAGCATCCCATTTGAAACCAACAATGTGTAGTTGTCTTTATATTCAAAACCTTAAGTTTCACTTTCACTTTTCAAACGTAGTTATTTTAAGCCAAAACACGATGTTTTCCCCTAAATCTAACCAAGCTGTTTTGTTTGTGTTCAATACGTAGCATTTAATTCAGTTTTACAACATGTTAGAAGGTGTGCTTTTAAGTTTCACTTTCACATAGGCCCCGAATGACCCACAACTATTAAGTGAATAAGTAAGCGTTAATGTACAGGGAGCCGGTCATTGTTGTGAAATAAATGATGAGGTCCGCTACCTGTACATTATCCCGCTCACTACACAGCTACTTACTTAAGAAATCAATAATTTGACACAAAAATGGTCCTCCAGAGTCCGACATCAGAACTGCGTCCATAGCAACGGTCTGTTATACATAGCAACGGTCCGCTATAAAGAAATAACAGCCCACAGAATGCCGCGATTGACCAATCAGAATCGAGTATTCAACAAAGCCGTGTAATGACGACTGATATTGCGCATTTAATGAGCTGATGACATTCCAATCGGGTGCCCAGACAGCCATTGCCTTCTATTTACATCTGTGTATATTTTTTATTATATGTCTGTGTACTTCGATAGTTAATTAGCTGACTTTTCAAACTTGCTTGAGTTTTTAATTTGTTAGCTCTGTTTTGGTCTCCACCAACTCCTGAGGGAAATATCGGCCTATTTTGCTGCAAAATGTTCCACTACGATCACCAGCGACATTATCTGTCTACCGTTTGGTGCTGGGCAGGTGGTGTATCTTGTTTTCTTGTTGTTAATTGCCTGCTGTGGCTGAAAATAACAGAGATGAGAACAGTGAGAGCGAACTAGACAGTAAAGTTGTGTGCCGGAAAACATAAACCGTGAGCTGAAAGTAGATAAAACGCTCTGTGACTTTCACATCATATGAAAATGAATGGAAATCAATGGACGCCTTGCACAGCAGAAACAAAATCTATATACATGTCTAAAAAACAATAGTATGGTTGTCTGTGATTTAAGTGGAGTCACTGGCCTACAGGCTGAGGCAAATGCTTTAAATGGTTAATGAGCTCCCAACTCACCCACAAGGTCGGTAGGTGAAAACAATGTAGCTTTCTTCAGTCGTCCTCTCAGTGAACGTTACACAAGTGTGTTTCTCCCAGTGACGCATCGCCTGACGGAAAATGGCTCTCTGACTGCCTGAAAGGAATTAGAGTTTGACAGCTTCAGCAGGTCAAAACCGCACCAGGCAACGGACACATGCTGGCTTTGTATATAGAAGACAACTCCCCTGTAAGAATATAGGAATATTTTTGTATTTTCAGTCAGAACTCACCGGTGAAATTCCCACTGATCACGTACGGGATGATACCATCCGGCCACACTCGCTCAGGTCTGGAGGTGGCTGCTCTCCGACGACGACGGAGACCCTGTCTATCTGCAGCTCTGTTACTCCTGACGCCCTCATTGGAAGTGGAACTGTTAACTGTTAAAAGAAATCTGCATTGATCATCATGCCTTTATTTGAACTCAATAAACAGTCAGGTATTATTCCTAGATTAGTAAACGTATTCCTGCTTTGATACCTGAGTCTGTGCGGTTGGTCTGGACGGTGTGCTGTGCACCAGCACTGATGTGGGCTTCTTTGAACATACGGAGGTCGTCTTCATCAAGGGCGATATCTCCCATAAAGGCAGCTGGGGCAAACCGATGAACACACAGATACACAACACATGAAATTATAGTAAAAAATAGAACAATAAATTGATACGTTTGTTGAATATGAAGCTGCAGCTGGGAGCTGGTTAGCTTAGCTTAGCCTGGAAACAGGTGGAAACAGCTAGTATGATAAACTAAATCTACCTGCATCTCTAAGGCTCACTTATCTCATTCATACAAACCCCAGAGTGTAAAACGTTTTTTTTGGAGGTTTATGTGCGCAACTAAAATAAAAAAAAATAAAAAAAAGTGAATTAGTGGGTGTTGGAGGTTTTTTAACCTTTGGACAGAGTCTGTTTAACCCTTTATGCTAAGCCAAGTTAACCATCTGCCGGCTGTAGCTACATATTTAATGAACAGATATAAGAGTGGCATTGATCTTCTTATCCAACGCTTGGCAAAAAGCATATTCCCAAAATGTCAAACAATTACTTTAAAGGTGCAGTGTGTAGGATTTGGCGGCATCTAGTGGTATGGCTGCAGGTTGCAACCAACTGAGTAACCCTCCGCTCACTCCTCCCTTTCAAGACTGTGGCAACGTGAGCCGCAGAGTGCAAGGCTGTGGTAACGCCGTTCGCCTTGCTCAGAGGCCATCCTTACTATAATAACACTACTGTAGGAGCAACGGAAGTTTACGGAGCCCCCCTAGACCCCTAGGAGAAACTTTTCATTAATTTGTGCCCTCAAGTTACTAACTCGTTCCCTCGAGTTCGTAACTCGTTCCCTCAAGTTACTTCATGGTGCACTTCCTCCAATCATTCCTGACAGTCCACACATTGCTGATGTACGGACCCCCCTAGATGATGTACTTCAGTAAAGTTGGAAAGTACTAGACTGTATAATACTGAAGTTATTGAATATTTTTCCCATTCAAAATTCAACAAAATTATGCAAAAGCATATTTTTCCAAACTAAGTGTTGTAGTACAACTATGAGGAGATCATTGATATGTGAAGTAATTTTGGTGGTGCTACACTGTATAATACTGAAGTCATTGAATATTTTTCTCTTTTCGGCGTTGCATTTTGTAGACGGTCCCTGACCACTCGTCTCACAGCCGGCTGTGAATAGAGACCAATGTAATATGTTCAGCTCGGAGGACGGCTCGTTTTGATTAAAATGAGGTTGTAGCTTGTTGTCTACCTTACTACGGTTAGAAAGAGCCCTTGTTTGTGTTTCAACAATGTTTCGTTTATGAGTTATTGATCTAGCAAGTTTGAAACTGATAATATCTTTCCAACTTTACCCAAGTACATTATCTAGGGGGTCTCCGTACATCAACAATGCGTGGACTGTCAGGAATGATTGGAGGAAGTGCACTATGAAGTAACTCGAGGGAACGAGTTACTATCTCGAGGGAACAAGTTACTATCTCGAGGGAATGAGTTACTTAACTTGAGGGAACGAGTTACTAACTTTTTTCTCCTAGGGGTCTAGGGGGGCTCCGTAGAAGTCAGACGGCGAATGGCGGTACCATAGTTTTGCACTGCGGCTTACATTACTGCAGTTTCACAAGCGTGTCGGAGAACTACGGTGTCCTTCAGGTAACGTAACATTGCAAAAGCCTCTCTCTAGAGCCAGTGTTTGGTTTGTCCGTTCTGGGCTACTGTAGAAACATGGCGGAGCAACATGGTGGACTCCGTGAAGAGGACCCGCTCCCTAGATATTATGTGCTCATTCTAAGCTAATGAAAACACAACAATTCTTAGTTTCAGGTGATTATACACTAATGAAAACATAGTTATGAATATTCCATTTCTGCTAATAAAGCCCGAAATGCTTCAAACTGTTCCTTTAGGTAAAGTGTGTAATTAGAAACCTTAACCTGAGGAAAACTAAACTTTAGCTCACACTCATGCAGTAGTATTATGCTCTTTGAGTAGTGGGTTAAATAAATTGCCCCGCACAGGCAGAACCAGTTTCAACTGATTTTTAAACTTTATCTCTGAATTTCAGTAGTTTTTTTTCTCGTGCAAACATGAGCCAGAAGTCACTGCATCCTTTAGTGTATGTCAGTGCATATCTCTGTCCTGGAAAGAGTTGGTCTCCATGTGTCTGTTTGATCAGCAAACACTCCTCCTGAGCACACAAACTGAAACATATTGTGGGGCTGTCTAGCTACTGCCTCATTTTAAAGAATGAAGATGTGAACTGAATACTTTACAGGATTGTGATCACGCTGTGCTGGACTTAGCTAGAAAGATAAAGACCCACTGTAGGAGCTTCATATGAATGGCCTACAGATGACATCGGCATAGTTGTGTGTTTCCAAAATGTACAGAACACAACTTGTAGTAAAGTGCCTTGGTCAATAAGCAGAGATATGTTTTCATATTTATGCTCAGCAACTCATTAACCAGGAGTGACGTCCTTTACGTCGGAGCAAAGACCTTTACATGCCTGATAAGGTGAAGTAGTACATCTTTCAACAGCTTTACTATAAAGACAAAACATATTTCTCAACATGTCAAATTAGAGGAAACTCATCGTCTAAAATGAATCACTTGTGACCATCTGGATTGTGATTATCCACTGAGCACTCCTGTATGCTTGTTTTGTGTCTGTTTAGCATCATGGAGTCCCCAAACACTATTCTATATGTTTTGTACGAGGTTGTTCTTGGTCATGTTTAACAACATAATAATGTCCGTCAGCCTCAGTCTTCATCTTTTCTACAGTAACATAAAATGCCAAGTATAGACCGCCATGTAGCGAGAACGATGACAATCATGAACTGAGTTTGCCGTTTGACACCAAACAGATTTATAAATCAGGGGTTACTGTAGGGTGATCTTCATCCAAGGTCAATATCGGCATCATTAACCACTCATTTGCTGTTTTACTTTACCTAACAAAAGATTCATTACTGCCATCGGTGGGAAGATATTAAGTACATTCACTCAAAGGATTGTAGTTAAGTACAGTTAGTTTATCTGATATCTATAGTTACTTTTCAGATCAAGATAGTACACATGAAACTTCTAAAATTCGACTTGTTAGATTAAACCACACAGCAGTGTATAAACAATTCACCTCACCTGGTTACAATATTAAAATGCTGCTTACACTTCATTGCATCAGTTTGGCCAGTTGATATTTGAAATCAATATCATCATATTTTCCAGTAATATATATATCATGATAGGATAAGCAAAATAAAACATCAAATAATCAAACTGATGTTCAGTTAAATTAATGTTTCTACATCAGACAAAACTCTTCACACATGTAAGACAAAAACTTCAGTAACTGATTTTGGTAGTTTGTAATTAAGATTTGCTCAGAACCATTAATTAATATGTTCATATTCTTACAATGTGATCCACTGAAATATATATAAGGTATTCTGTATTCTTCTATATATAAGTAATTCTGCATGAAGAGTACTTTTAATACTCTAAGTACATTTTACTGAAAATACTTCTGTACTCTTCAATTACATTTTATATGCAGGACTTTTACTTTTAATTGAGTATTATTACGATGTTGTATTACTACTTTTACTAAAGTAGAGCGTCTGCATACTTCTTCCACTGATTACTGCAGGATTTAATGTGTTCTTACATTGCAGCGCAGCACAGAAACTGGAAAATAAAAGCGGTGAAGAGTTGCAAATTAAATAGCTTGATTAGCCACTCAGTATGTGCTGAAATCAGATAATTCAGTTGAAGATTAGGAAACAAAAAAGAGCAATCATAACAAATCAAACATGCCAAAAACAGGAATGATTATCTGGAACAGAAATGTGGACTAAAGTAGGGTTGTTGGCTCCAACAAAATGTGTTGAAGAGAGGGAAAACCTTCAACTTCTGCCTTAAAATACAAAGTCGAACCACAAAACACAAGACCTTAGAATCACAATGGCTAATTCTGAAGCCCAAATTAGGATTTTCTGGCTCCAGTAACTGACAAAGACGACACTGAGTGGTAAAACTAAATCCAGGCTTCACAATGTCTAAACTTATAGGTGACATCACAGACATTTAGACCATAGTTTTCTGTTCCTTAACAGTTTGTTTCCATCATTATGACCTCCTGTGTAAATCAGGATCTCATGTTGTACTAGTTGAACACAACAGCTCACTAGAGTCGCTCCCATTAAATAGCTCATTTAGCCGTGTGATGTAACAACCTTTGAAAGTCCAAATGAAAAGACATAGCAGGCCTTGTGTCGGCCTTTGAAGTGAATTCACTCATGCAAAGGGTGACTGTAAATGACTGTCACCCCTGCAGTGTGCACCCCATGCCCTGAAGCCAGAGGGATTTCACCGGCGTCCAGCCGAGGACTGCGCTGGCACGGCCTCAATGACCTCTGGTCTCCAGGCAACTGCCTCAGAGAAGAAGAAGAGTGGTGTGTTTTGGAAGTTTTCAGAAGTCACAAGTGAAAAGGGACTCCGAGCAGCTGGAGGCCCCCTAATAACCAAGTTGTTTGGCATGTTAGATGACGGAAAAAAAAGTTGTATATTCTTTAACACGGGAGAAGGCTTGTTGCAAAGGGATGCCGATTACTTTAGATTTGATATTTCATTCATGATGCATCCATCAGTAGGCTATCCTGTATATCTGCATGTCTATTATCAATATGTTTTATTGAATGTTTCTTTTTCACATTACATTATTCTTTAGACAAACATGTAAAACTTGAATTATTTTAACGTATGATTCCTTTAACTTAAATCCAGCAGTAGACTGTCACTAAATACATTTACTTTAGTACTGCACCCAACTTCTAAGTACTTGTTCTTCACTTGAGTACATTCATTCTTAGATATTTGATACTTCTACTCCACTACATTGCAGAGACAAATACTATATGTTTTACTCCACTATATTTATTTGACAGCTGTAGTTATTACAACACTTCGAAGATCAACATTTTGCTCATAAAATATGATTTGCTGTAGACTAAATTATCATTAGGAAAAACACAGAATGCACTTAAATGCATTCAAATTTTGTTTTTTATATATATAATAAAGCATTATAAAAGGGGTCATTCTGTCACCAAATAAATGCTTTTAGTTATGATACTTGAGTATGATTTTGCTGCTAATAATGTTGTACTTCTACTTAGATTATAAATACAGGACTTTTACTTGTAATGGAGTATTTTCATAGCGTAGTATTACTACTTCTTCCACCACTGCCTTGAACTTGAACATTACTTGAGAGCTGTTGAATTAAGGTGATTTGTGTCAACAATGGCTAAAATACACTTGTTTTACATTACTAGTGAACCAACATTAAATAGATCCCCATATGGAAATAAAAGAGTAAGTAAATATAGTGGTACAGACATTTTCAAATACAGAAACACATGAAGAAAATGTAAGTTTGACTGTGAAAATATTAGTGATTTTGCAGTCTCATCTCATGCAGGTTAACACTTGTTGGATAATTGTTAATTAACTAACAATAAGATGAAAATATGGAGGTTATTTCTTTGCATTTTTAGCATGCAAATATTTGTATAGCCTACATGTAATCCTAAATTGCCAACTGTCTTCCCAAGAGCATTTAACTTTATAGCTCAGGGCCTATGGATATTGGTTAAACACACATTACATATACACCAAAAGTAAATGCAAAAAAATCAATAAATTAAAATTCTCTGTACCAGCTTTACAGGGATCCTTGTAGTCGATTGCATCACCGAGGTAGGTTAAATCAGTGTCCACAAACTCCCAATCAGCCTCCAGAGAAACGCGCAGACTGCACAGCAGCAACATAAACGTTGGAGCGACTTCCATTACTTATGATAAAAAATATCTACAAGAGGTAAAGTTGGTAATTGTAGGAAGAGGAAAAATAGCGCAAATAATAATAAAAAAAGTTCCTCGACAGCAGCGGTGTGATTTTTAGAAACACAGCTCTGTCTCCATTCTGCTGCTGTGACGCGCAGGACGCAGAGCAGAGCGCACACAGTTCAACAGCAAAACACACATGCATCTGCAGCCATGAGGGGCACTTCACCTGCAGGCAGATGGGTTATTATGCACGTTTATATAACGTGTGAGTAAGAGTTAAACCTGATTTAGTGCTTCTTTCTTTCTTACTTTATGTTTTGATTTCTATTTTGTTTAGCTCTGGTGGTCCATAGAGGATCATTTTTGGATAATCAGCTTAAAAACAAGAGAAAAGCTTCGATGTCTGTAAACATTGCTGTTAATTTACAGCAGGATTTCTTCAGTATTAGCCTGTTATTGCTAAAAAAACAGTGCTTTACTGTTAATACAAAAGAAAACCTGTTAAATTTCGCTCATAGGCCGTTTTTTAACTGAACTTTAATGCATTCTTAAAAAACAGCACTTTACTGCTGATCAACTGTCTAAAGTATCATCAGTAACAGTTTCATGCAGTATTTTTTTAATTCTGGGACCTGATCTGCACATGTGAGGCTTGTACATTGTACATGATTGTAAAATCAGTGAATTAGCTCTGTTCTTCACTCACATGTTGTTATGATTTGCATTCTGTGCTTGTAACCAGCTAGAGACACACATTTTGGGAAAAGTGTCAACAAGTCTATTATAGCCTTTTTCCTAACAAGTGCCTTTAATTATATTTAGTGTGACTATTCCTATGTCTGTAACCTGCTAAGTCTATTCATCAAGGCAAAAAATAATGTTTATTAAAATGTATGTAGAAAATACAACCTAAATAGTGCATTAAAACAAATCAGTAAGATAATGTAAAAGAAAGGTGTAAAAAAGCTATATAATGTATCTTTAAACAGTAAATTAACTGTAAAATACTGTGAAATTAATAAAAAAAAAACAGTTCAAACTGTATTTTTCATTAACAGTATAAAGCTGTAAATTTCAGCGACAGTATAATAATGTTAATTTTACAGTAACATAAAGGCAACCCTGCTGCCAGTTCTTTACTGTTATTTTACTGGGAAATTCTTAACAGTGTATACTGTATATGTTCTAACAAATATCCCAGGCTCTTTCTGGAGACTCCTGCTTCAAAGACATTCTCAATAGGTGTTGATTCTTGACCGGATACACCACCTGCAGGTTACAGGGTCCACTCCACACACACACAGCTATAATGTGTGGAGACACTGCCTCATTAGTGCCAGAGCGGATTGAAGAACAGAGCTAGAGAACAATTTAAGAGAGGAAAGGATCCACTTACTGAGTGTGATGAGTTTAATGTCCTCCTCGGCTGCCCCCAAGCTCATCCATCCCTGTAGATGTCACACACAACTGTTGCATTTAGTTTTTCCACTTAAATTTAGAAAATACACATTTTTACAAGAGATAAATCCTGTTTTCTGCTCTTCATCTGAGCTACCTCACTGCTGCACAGTGCCATGCAGTGATGGCAAGAGAAGATTCAGTCTCCTCTATGAACTGTTTTATGTTGGCACAGACAGAAAGAACTACTGCCATGATTTTTTTTTATTTGGGTGAAAGGCCCAACTGCTGTCACTTCAGTTTAGTTGGTGTCAAATGATCTCTCTATTTTAGCAGCTAATGTTGCTTTGAGATTATCAACAGTGTTTAACCACGTCTTGTAAAGTCTGATGTAACATTCAGGTCTCAAAATGGCCTGTATATTTCAGTCATATATAAAAGGAGATACAAAACTTATTTTTTCTAACACTTTAAAGGAATAGTTCGACATTTTGGGAAATACGCTAGTTGGTTTCATGCCGTGAGTTACATGAGAAAATTAATACCAATTTCACATCTGCTATATAAATATGAAGCTACAACCAGAAGCATATAGGCTAGCTTACATACTGGAAACAATCTGCCAACCAGCACCTCTAAAGCTCACACATTAAAGGGACTGTTTGTAACTTTTTAAGCATATAAATGTACCGGGTCAGGATCCCATGCGCGCTCGCATATGCGCGCTCGCATAAGCGCGCTCGCATAAGCGCACTCGCGTTTGGCTGGAGTCACTGCTGCTCTGCCTGCTTGCCTTCACTCACACAGTGCGCGTTCTCGCTGTCTCGCTCCACCTCTAGACGTGAACGCACGCTCACTACACACTAGTAAATATCTAGTAAATGTACAGTGGACGTTTGTGCAGAAATAACTGCAGCAGCTCCTCCAGACCAACAGAGATTTTCCGTGTCTTGTGAAGTGACGGGGCTCCGCAGCGAGAAACGTTATCGTCTCCGACCGGGTGCCGGTGTCTTCCCTGTTCCCTCCGACTGCAGTTGGGAGGCTGAGGCTGGAAAAGCCAACACTAGGATCAGCATTGATTCATGGAGAGACCTTTGTCTGGTCAGCTAACATTACTGCCAAGCAGGTGAAATATAGAGTGATATTGTGGTTTTAGTTGACGTGTTTCGCCTCACTGTTTTGAGCGATGCTCGTTCAGGTATATTTAGAGCGAGCAAGCGCGAGCCCGACACTGACTTTCGTTGACTTAATGGCCACAGGTGTCGCTGTTAACAAGCATTTCTGAAAGTTACAAATAGTCCCTTTAACACATCACAGCTCATTGGTTTACATACAAAAAACTGAGTGTAATTACGACAAGTTGCAGTTTTGCCACAGGCAGCAGAAAGCTGATTTCATTTCTTAAATTGAACCTGAGTGCCCCCATAGCGGGGGCAATTGCATACATCACAACAAACACCAGATAAGGACATGTTAAACATGTAGAAACATATTCATCCTGCACATCCACATAACAGGAAGAAGCTCTGCTAAAAGCTCATAACCATTTTTACCAAAACAAAACACAATTCCAACACCAACCAACTAAATGAGCACAGAGTAAGAACAAGCTAACAGTGCATGCGCGCACATAGTGGTGCTACCCGCACAAACAATATGCCTTTATGAAATCTGAGACTCCACAGACTCCAACTGTGCAAGCCTTATCACTCTACGACCAAACCCACTGAACCAGCAGCCAAAGATGAGAAAAAATAAACCTCATTTTAAACAGCCAAATCCATAAATGATGTCTTCCCTTTGCTGTTTTGTGTTCAAGGGCACATCAACACTGCTAATGGCTACTCCAATGGATCATTTTTGAGTCGATTCCAGCTGTCTATTTTCATTTGGCATGGCATGAAGGAGCATTTGCGCTCTGCCTTCCTCCAGCATCGACCAGCCTATCCTCAGCTTTACATGTGAAAATATAATCTATGTCTCCATCTAGTGGATGAATTGTGGTACTGCACTCATTCCTAAAGGCATTGGCCTTCAATACAGGCCTGAGCTGTCATTGACAAAGGGGTTATGATTTTCTTTGAATGGGAACATAGAGGTCAGATAGATTGATTTTTCAAAACAAAGCCAAAAGCAGTTGTATTTAGATGGTATTAACCCATAGTGACATGTGAATTAAATTAAATGAGTTTTACAGTTACTTGAGAAAATTCCCACCTTAAAGTAGCAGTAGTCAGTATATTTTTGGCATCATTGGGCAAAAATTCCATAATAACCTTTCATCATATTGTAATTCAAGTGTTCTGAGAGATAACTAGACTTCTGCACCTCCTCATGGCTCTGTTTTCAGGATTTGGAAAATCTAGCCCGTGACGGGAGAATTTGTCCAATCACAGGTCATTTCATTGAGAGAGCGTTCCTATCGGCTGTGCTCCAACCATGTGACCGGAACTTGGCGTTGCTTCAACAGATTTCACAATGGCGGCGGCCTCACAAACTTTATAATTTTACAGCTAAACTGTACACTACAAGATGATTCTAAAAACATTTGAGGTGAGAAATAGGCATTAACGTAACATAATATTGATTCATATTTGATCAGCGCTGCCTAGTTTGACCGTTTGGTCGGAGTTCGCGAGGGATTGACAGACGGCTCTCATAGACGGCAGCTGGACAGCGGACCTCAGATCAGCTCTTACTGCTTCTTTTCATCCGGTATGTGAAATCTTGCAGATGCCGTCAGGAGCACCGGAGGACACAGAGGCTTCATGTACTACTGTCACGGTATAGCGACCGTTTTATGAAAATAACTTTTTTTAATCATATTTGCTCCACTCTCGCCTACTTCAGCTTTAACACGCCTCAACTAAATCTGAGTTTGCTCTGCTTCACTTTATTAGCATCAGTCTGTGCACAGGTATAATGTTCAGGTGTTGTGATATGGTTTGCTAGAGGTTTTGGGCTGCAACTGGATCATTCCAAAGGGATATTCACTCTAGAGTTTTGTTAGGCAGAAATTAAGTCTTTCATTTATGCTGTGTTCCATCTTCATTTACTCTGTTCCAGTAACATATTTA
Organism: Sebastes umbrosus; assembly: GCF_015220745.1. Taxonomy (NCBI): domain Eukaryota; kingdom Metazoa; phylum Chordata; class Actinopteri; order Perciformes; family Sebastidae; genus Sebastes; species Sebastes umbrosus. The sequence continues at coordinate 20,283,929 of NC_051287.1, forward strand.
CTGATGCTTACACCTCTGCAGAAATATCCCAAGTGTTGCCTTTATTATGACACCAAGATTATTCAAATAGACCTTGTAGTTGCAGAGATATACTCTATTCAGTTTGGGCATAGCATTTTTGAGGAGGGGCCTGAGACAGAGGCCTATTTAATTGAAAGTCCAACATTGTAGTGATGAACTGTCAGAACCTCTAATGTAGAATGACTAAATATCGGAAAAGGAATACACTTGTGCTTTCTTGCAGAGAGTTAGAAGATTGATACCACTCTAAAATGTTATGTACAGTATGAAGCTGCAGTCAACAGGTGATTAGCGTAGCTTAGCATAAACCCTGGAAGCAGGGGGAAATAACTAGCCTGACTCTGTCCACAAAATCCACCTATCAGCACCTCTGATTTTACTTCAACACGTTGTATCTTGTCTGTAGTGCTCCTCAGCTCTCACAGTTGATAATAGATCTTTCCTATGTTCATGCTTGAAAGCTCCTTTTTTTCTGTTATGGAGAAATACTGATTCTTTATAGTCTCTTATAGCCATTGTTATTCCCCTTCTCAGGTCAACCCATTAAGAGATTCATCTGAATATTTTGTTTTTTCTGATTCTTAACCAAACTGGAAATTGCACAGAAATTCACAATAATCCATTTTTTTTGTATACCTCTCCTCCACATGTGTATAAATCCTTGTGTAGCATTTCTTTTCTTTTGTGAATCCCTAAAGGTTTCACTGTGTTTGACATTAGAAGGTAATAAAAGTGTTACTTTAGGAGAGACACAACATGTCATTATTCCAGTTTTCACTCAGGTTCTGTTCTCACTTTTAAATAAACTAAACTGAATGACCATTTTATGTTTAAGTGCAATGACTTACGTGGTGCATGTGTTTACCACTAAGTGGCACTGATGGGTAGGCGTAGAATCGAACCTGTAAGAAAAGTGAAAGAACAAAAACAAACAAAAGTATTAGCAAGAAAAAATATCTGGAGAAAGCTGTGCAGACAAACAGAAGAAAAACAACACAGTGAAACAAAGAAGAAATGCTGTTGATGTGAACTCATGGCACCGTGTGCTAAAATGATTAAGTGTGGAGAGAGAGAGGGAGCCGAAGACTCAGTCCCACCAGCTTCACTCCTCCTCTGCCAGCACACATCTGCTGCTGAGGAGATGGGACCCTGATACAGAGAGGAGCGTTTAATGCCTTGGAGACTGGTCTGCACAGCATGGCTGACCTCATCAGTGTGTTGTGAGAGAGAAAGTGGCGGAAAATCTCCACCTGGAGAGAATTTATATTGACCTTCTCTTTGGTTGAGCTGGTGCTTTCTCTTAAACTTGGGGTGATGTCCCAGTGCTGGTGCAGGCAGGTCCTGCTCGGTGTGGAACTGGGCATGCTGGTGGCGGTCCTGGTGGCCGGCAGCGCGGGGCAGATCCATGACAGGAGGGAGGCAGGGTCGTCCTGCTATGGAGGATTTGACCTGTACTTTGTTTTGGACAAGTGAGTGCTTCTACTTCTACTCAGCTTTTGGTGCATGACTCATCTGAGACAGCTTTGAAAACACAGGTGCAAATGATCTCCAGAAGACATTAATGGGCTACTTGCATGACAAACATGTGCTACTGTACTATAACTAGCAGCTTTAAAAGTAAAAGCAGCTTTAAGTAAACTGAAAATAGGACAGGTTTTTGGGCTGCGTAAAGACAAAAAGAATCAAATAGGTGACAACGAAGCTCAGTGCCTGTCAATCCAGATGGCACACAAGGATATAATGTCTGTTTATTTTGAAATGTCACCTGTCCAGTTCCTTCTGCTTAAGGTGGCAGGTTTGTTAAATGTTGAATCATAAAAAGGTGAGAGAGTGACACTCATTCAGTCATCAGATCTGATGAGTTCTTGTGGTTTAGGATGTGGTTTGTATCAACCACAACATTTTATAGCTCCATCATTTTCCAATTTTTGAAACCGAGGAGTAAACTTTTTTCATTTATTGTTAATTGATTAGTGATTTGGTCTAAAAATTGGGAAAAACGCCCATCGCATGTCTCAAGTGAGGTCTTCAAATGTCTTCTTTTGTCCGACCAACAGTTCAAAACGCAAAAAATTCAGTTTACAATCATATAAAACAGAGAAATATTTACATTGGAGAAGCTGGAACTAGAGAATGGTTGGCACTTTTGCTTGAAAATGACTGAAAATGATGGATTGATTATCAGATTAATTTCCTGTCGATCAACCAATCAGTTAGTTGACTATTTGCAATTCTGTGTCATTTTGTTTACCAAACCCAGAAGCAGATTTCTAGAGACCCGAGTGCCCTGTCAGTGCAGACATAAGGGTTAAATTAACTGTCCATTAAACTGTCATGAAGCTAACGTGAAGCTCCTTAATGTCAAGTCATGTGTTCTTGTTTTGTTAGCCAGCTCATTTTAATGTTCTCCTGCATTAAGTTTTGTCACCTCCCTCTAAACAATCACATAAAAACACTAGTAGCTATAACTTATTAGTTGACAGAAAGTGTCTTTTCACAACGATGAATCATTTGCAAAGTGCTGATGCATTCGCTTGATAAATGATAAAGTACTCTGCAGGGATTCCTGTTGTCAACGTGCGGCCACGTTTCACTGACAGGAGCTCACATTTAGTCCCGACTTCAGCTCTCTCTGCGTCAGTCTGCACAACCCTTTCTCCATTGGAGCCAGATGTTCCAGAGATCCAGAGTTTTTTGGCCGTCTCTGCGCTGGGACTCACATCACAGGATAAATGAAAACATAAGACAGGGAGGAGAAGAAGAAGAGAGGCAGTGCAGCGTGAGAAGAGGTTATGCATATTTGTGCTTCCATAATTGCTGACTTAGCTTTTAAAGCTGGATTCATCTTCTGATTGTTGGACTCGAGTCCGCACCTGTTTTCAACATCAGGAGTTGACATGAAGCTAAGCACATTTGAGAAAACGACGTGGCACTTCTTCACTTTTTGTTTGGTATTTTAAAAATGAGCAGTGAAGCCACATAAGAAAATGTGGAAATATTAAGAATCAGCACTCAGAAGGAAATACAAAAGGCTTAAAACTCACTAACTTCACTATGATAAAGACACAGATGGGCTCATACACTGCGTACATACTGTACAGTGGGCTACATATAAAATGCTGATAGTTCATGGCACAGAGGCAACAGTAAAACAAAGCAGCTACAGCATAAGAAGTAATTCAAGTTTAAACCACAAGGAATACCAGTTTGGTTATTTAAACATATTACATTTTAAATAAAGTTTGAAACCTTATGCTAAATGTTCAGAGAGATAACAAATCTGTACCATATTCAAATCATAACATCTGTTTCAGACGTCTTATGTTAATGTCTGTATAATGTGTCACCTGTTCGTACTATGTCACACCGAATAAATAAAAAAAATATATATTAAAAAGTCAACAGTCAGTAAATAATAGGCAACAATTGTGATGATAAATTCATTGTTTAAATCATTTCATTCAAGCAAAAATGCATAAATAAATAACCAGTTAAGGCCTCTCAAATGTAAAAATATCCTGCTTTTCTTTGTCTTATTGGATAGTAAACTCAATATATTTGGGCTTTGAACTAAACTTCGGACAAAACAAACAACTCTATTATAGATCAAACGATTCAGCAGATTAATTAATAATGCAAATAATTATTAGATGTAAACAGTGCAAGAATGATGCAGTCCTTGATCGGCTCACATCACTATCTCAAAGCCAATCTCAAGCTTCAAAGGGGCATTCCACCTTTTTATGCATCACTTCAGTTAGTTCAGCTGCATGTAATTTGACTTTTTTTCTGTCTTTTGCGAGTTCTTTAACTGTAGTACATACTTCAATGTTTACAGTATAGAGTAGATGCAAAGTGCAGTGTTTTATCTTGGTTATATGATGTACAAGTTGATTCATTGTTTGTGTTCAACTACTCTACTAAAATGACTGCATGACATAGAAACGTAGAAACTGGAGGGCATCTTATAACATTTTAGTTACTTGGTATTCCTTGAATCTTCTTCTCAGGTCTGGCAGTGTGCAACATTACTGGAATGAGATATACTACTTTGTTGACCACCTGGCTCACAAGTTTATCAGGTAGGTCCTCACAGAAACATCAGATTTAAGGAGAGAAAAAAATGTAACCAATAGATATCACCATGAAACTTCCCAAGTTGATTACTTAGATTAAGACACATTTTTTAAGTTTTTCTGAATATGTATGTTTATATGTGCAAATGAAGTATTATCTTATCAAATTTGTACTTATTTGCATAAATTTCCAGAACAGAAATCTGAACATTGGATAAAGCCAGGTTGAAAATTCTTATTTAATTTTGTTGACATATTAGAGTGAAATGTTTTTATAGAGGGAATGTTGGATATCTGTTTTTTATCAATCAGAATCAGAAAATAATGTCAACAGCCATACAAAAAAATTGTTTTTTAGGAATAAAATGTTCTATAAATCAGGCTATGAATGATATATGAACAACCCCCTCAGTAAAAACCTTCAGAGTATAGATAGGAATGAAATTGTAAAGTTTGGTGGGGTAAAGTGGAGATTTCTGGCTCAGAGTATGAGAAAGACCTCATTTTGAGAAAACGGCCTTTAAATATGCATTGTAAAATTCCATACATTTTGAAGACACTACAGGGTAATAGGGTAAACATTTTAACCAATAGATATCACCAAGAACCTTTACCAGACAATTATCTTTTGTATCACAAGTTTTCTGAAATTTTATGTTTAAATATGCACGAGGCATTATCTAATGCTAAGTTTTGGTGAATTTAGGAGAAATCTACAGACGCAAATAGACAAAGTGTAGTAAAATAAACACCTAAGGGTGTATTTTGGATGTTTTCTTTCGACTAGTCTTAAAGAAGACATGTTATGGAAGCAAAATATCCCAAAATATCAAAATGACCAGTGTATGAAAACACTATGTTTTTGCCTGAAATGTCTCACCTCAGAGAAAAATAACAGAATGTAAAACGTGACAGTCGTCTCTTCTTATTATTTTCCAGTCCTCAGCTGCGGATGTCTTTTATTGTATTTTCAACAGACGGAAGGACTCTCATGGCACTAACAGAAGACAGGTAGCCTACATACATGCGTAGCCTCACTCTTTTATTTGTATGTCTGTTGTATTTATTTGAGTGTAATTATCTGTGCCATCTCTTCCATTTCAATTAATATACATTGTTATTCTCATCAGAGAACAGATTCGGGCCGGACTGGAGGAGCTAAGCATGGTGCAGCCAGGTGGAGACACCTACATGCACAGAGGTTTTCAAAGAGTAAGACATCTGTTAAGTCAATGGGAAACTGATCTTACTTACCCAACAGTATGGCATTTAACTCTTTTTTAAATGAGGCCCATTTAAATTTATAGTCCGTCACTGACGCCTCTAATCTTCTCTCTCAGGCCAGCGAGCAAATATACTACGGGACTGGAGACGGTGAGCAGAACGTTTTCCTTTTTAACACTTAATCATTCCTTCTACTTTTTTATCCATTCAAACATGTGGTAAAATCTTCATATGAAGACAGAATTAACAACAAAAACACGGCTGCTCTTTCCATAACGTGACAATTATGTTCCAAATATTTTGAAAAATACAACAAAAAGGGATTTCAAGGATTTTTTTTATCATTATTTAAACAGCTATTTTTTTTCCAATCTGTGGCTCTGACTTTCAGGTTACCGGACAGCGAGTGTTATCATCGCTCTGACGGACGGTGAACTGAGGGAAAATCAGTTTGACCTGGCACAAAGAGAGGTGACTTGAAAACCAGCTGAGTGTAATGCATAATTTAAACATTACATTATTGAACGTTTCTCACTTTTCTCAAACCAACCCTTTTCCCAAAAGCTGTTAATAATAATGCATAATGTGGCTTCATCACCATCATGTAATAATGATTCATGGCACTTATTTTCCCCCTCACTTTGTTACTTGACTATAATATAAAATTACATAACTTAAATTGTAAATTCACAGTCAATTACCAACCCGGTCTCACAGGAAGGCGTATAAATAGCATGACATTACAAGGACATTCCGCTTGTCATAAGGATGCATTTTAGGCTTTTCTCGTGTCATTTGCACACAACACAACAAAACTACAGTAACGTCCTCAGTTGGGTTGAGGCAACAAAACCACTTAGTTAGGTTTAGGAAAAACATCATGGATGGCCTTAAAATAAGTACGTAAACTAAGTAAAATACGTACAGAAACAACATAACATAACTCCGAGCTTAGCATATTTACGCAGATGTCAGTACAGACTACATAGCAAGAAGAACACAAGAAAGGCGTTCTTATTGCGTGCCAAATGCCTTGCGCATCATTGTGTCATTCATATGCTTTTTTGTACTAACGGGCTGGAATTACACACGGCAGAGACGTTGCTGTGTTGTCCTCTTTGGGTTAAAAGCTTCCAGGTTTGTTGTGCTTGTGGTCACATGACTCTCAGTGATGTCACAGCAGATGTGTTCCAGCAGCCGGCATATTAACATTAGCAGCAACATCACTGATGGAAGCGTGTCCACAAGTGGAAAAAGCTTTAAAGTTTCGACCCATAAATAGCAGTGCAACTGCACTTTTCTCCCCATTGTGATTTACTGATTCATTCATCATTTTACTGAAGCTTATTTGTTGTTTGTGTAATGTCTCAGGCCGGCAGAGCGCGCCAGTTGGGCGCCACTGTGTACTGTGTGGGAGTAAAAGACTTCAATGAAACCCAGGTAAACCAATATGTCAACCAATAAACCAGTTAACCAGCAGATGAATGAATCAATCCAAACTATAAGACATCAGTTAATCATTCAGTAAATTGTCTCGACAGCTTTCAACGATAGCTGACAGTGCGGAGCACGTCTTCCCGGTGAATGATGGATTTGAGGCGCTACAAGGGGTCATTGACTCGGTGTGAAAGACACAAGCATGGCACTGTTAGATCACAGAAAGATGATTAAATACCTCATCGCATAATTTAACCTACTGTACCTTTAGTTCAGTTTTTTATGTTATTATTTTCCCTCTCAGATCCTGAAGCGATCATGCATTGAGATCCTGGCTGTAGAGCCGTCCAGCATCTGTGAAGGAGGTAAAGAAAACACACAAACACCTGTGTTATTTATATCATATTTAGTTTAGATACGACACTGTAATTGAAAGTTACATACAAGCATATTATATACAGTATATATATGTTACCAGATTACATTTATGACTATGTAAGCTTCTTCAAAAATACACATTGCACATCCTACTGCAAAGACAAAATGATATGATGATTATAAAATATAAAATATGTTCCATTTAATCCCACTTCTTTCCAGAATCTTTCCAGGTGGTAATCAAAGGAAATGGTTTCCTTCACGCCCGAGACGTACAGAAAGTGCTCTGCAGCTTTCGCATCAATGACACAATTACTTTGAGTAAGTAAATGCTCCAAGGTTTAACTAGAATTAAAAAAAAAAAAATAGTAGAATTAAAAACTTCTAATTTGAGATTAAAAAGGTTTTTTATAATGTTTTTTGTGGTTTTAAGATGTATTAATCCATACTTTTATAAATACAATGGGTCAAATCAGTGCGTAATGTGAAATGAGTCACTTGTATAGTAACAAACCCACATCAAATTTTCACCTGACTCCGCAGTCCTCCTCAGCTCTACGGAGCATTTTAGCATCTTTCAGCTCATTGTTTTGCCCAGCACCAAACAACAAACAGACAAAGTTAGCAACTAGCTGGTGAACATAGTGGAGTATTTAGCAGCTAACAGTTGTGGAAGAAGTACTTGGAACCTTTACTTAAGTAAAAGTAGTAATACCACAGTGTAAAAATACTCTATTACAAGTAAAACAAAAGTATTAGAATCAAATATATACAATATACAAGTATTAATAGTAAAAATTCTTATTATTATGCAGAATGGCCCATAATAATAATAATAATAATAATAATAATAATAATAATAATATATATATTGGGTTATAATTATTGATGCATGACTGTATACATCACATTAAGATTACAGCTGGTTATGGTGTGGTACATTTTAAATATTTAACTGCTGGGCAGCTTAATCTACAATAATATATCATAATGTATTAGTTTATTCAGATTATTAATACAAAATATACATTTGTACAGTAAATAAAGCTGTCAGAGAAATGTAGTGCAGTAAAAAGTACAATGTAAAAAGTAGTATAAAGTATAAGTATAAAGTAGCAGAAAATGGATATACTCAAGTAAAGTACCTAAAAATTGTACTTAAGTACTCTACTTGAGTAAATGGGCTTGTTACATTACATCACTGGCAGCTAAAGAGACGGATACTGTTGGTGGAGACCAAAATGGAGCTAAAAAAGAGTGAATATTGGAGTTACATGTATCAGTTCGCCAGACACATGATTGCTAATGTTGCTGTGTGTCTGCTGGATTTATAAATAGGCAAATAACAAGTTAGCCATATCAACTTTACAAGGCTGTAATATGTTAAATGTGAGAGCTTGTTGTGGAGTTCTGCCCCAAAGAGGAAAAAGACTGTAAACAGAAGGAAACGACTAGCATGGATCTGTTCAAACATAACATATTAACCAGTATAACTGTATCACCTCATCCTCTGTGGTCCACGTTATATTGTGAAGCGATTGACTGAAGACAACAGGAGGTGTGTAGGTGTGTGAATCCAAACTATTAATAGATAGAATAGAACAGCAGCAGTTTCCCTCAGCAGCCATTAACATCATTGTTCCAAGTTAGTTGTGGCCATACAGATGGGGACGGGCGGGGGGGAGAGCGGCTCTTTGCGGCTCTTTGCGGCTCACAATGATTTAAATCCCTGTCCTCCCCTCAAAAACCATCAACACCATCTTCCCCTTCTTTAAATCAGCTGGTATAACGCTCAACGAGTCTCAGATGTCTGCAGGGGAATGTGGATCTCATCAGGGACGAGCACTGTCTTTGCACACACTAGACACCCACTCAGCCAGGGTAAATAAACCACAACCCTCCCTCATTTGCTTCGTTTTCCATAAGGAGAGGAAGTCCAAGGATTCAATAACAAAAAAGAATATTTTGAGGCTTGAATCTCCTGAAGTTGCAGGACTGGTAGAGAAGAATCAAGCAAACGTTTTTCCTTTGCATCACTTTACTTTCTTTTTCACCAATGATCCTGACTTATCTTGTAATTTACCCCTCAAATCACATCATTAAAGCATATCATGATACAAATTCTTCTGTTAATTTCCGCAGTGAAAAGACCGTTGGTGGTGAGAGATACCTACCTTTTGTGCCCAGCTCCTGTTCTGGAAAAAGAGGGAACGTAAGTGATTACTGTTACCGTTCACAGACAGTCTGGGTCGTATTAGACTGAGTACTGAATGGGCCAACTTTCATCGTTCTAATTTACCATTCTCCTACCATTCCTACAGGTCTGCCACTCTCTACGTGAGCATGAATAATGGCCTGAGTTTCATATCAAGCTCCATCACAATTACTGCAGTCAGTTGTGTGAGTACAATGTAAAGCAAGATCCCTCCAAAGAGCTGAACTCACACATCAGCGTATGGCTAAATGTATTCAATGAACTTCAGTCCAGACTTTGGCTTGTTATTTTGTGACTTTGTGACTCCTACTATTGTATTGTTGGCCATATGGAATCATTGCATCACAAAAACTATTTTTGTTCTTGTGTGCGTCAGCTGTTTCATTCAGTTTATCTTTGAAGAAACTACTCCTGTCACACATGTCTGCAGCTGCAGCAGCTTGACCCTCTGACTCACTTTGCTGGCCTTGATGCCATGGATGTATAATGAGACCTGAATACGACGACGCCTCTCAGCCTTGCTTCCAATTTTTTTCCAGAGGCCACTCGCGGTATTGCAGCAAAAAAATCCCCCTGTGGCCCAAAAAGCATTTTCCCCATAGACCGCCATTGTACAAGAGACGTCTGTAAAACTGTTGACAGAACACCTTGAGCTGCAAACAAGGTCGAAATGACTCTTTCTATTCTGAACTGGTTTTATATTTGTAAAACTTTCATCGAGCCGCAAAAAACGATAAAAACAATCTGTGACGTCATCACAATGTTAAAGTCTATGGGCCAAACGGCAGTACTACAACTTCCGTGTCCCTCATGTGATGCCATTGGGCCCAAAAATACTTTTTCCCATAGACTTACATTGGGAAAGAGACGACTGTAACTTGGTTAATTTTTTTAGGTAAAACTTCTCAGTATGAACACTTGAATAGCCATTTTTTAAATAATTTGGTCCTAAAAGTTGTAAAATGCACTAATAGCTGAATCCAGAGTTATTTTTCTTCCGCCATTCATGTGAATGAGACCCAGACTGAGAGCTGGGAGGCGGTGTTAAAGGAAACTCTACTGCGCCTGCTGTATGGGCCCAATGGATACGGAAGATTGCTGGATGATCCGGGTACTTTTATACTCGGAAGTCAAACATTTTTTGCTTCATGCGCCACTGAGCAACTCCTATAGGAATGAACTCGGCCTCCGCCTCCAACGCTGAATCCAGTTCCCTTTATTCATACATGGTATGCGCCAGACGAGCAATTCTCATTGGAATAAATAGGCGCCATCTTGGGGTCTGGTATCCAGTTCTTATAATACATCCATGCTTGATGCTGACAAGATGTTATAACATTTGAAAGTAATCCATAATGTCCTCTGAAACTATTTCTCACCCTGATAAATATTGTTCAGAAGACATGAAAGAGCCAATTGATATGATGACTATCTATGGTTGAAAAGTGAAAGTTGTATCGATATAAAATAAATACAAAAATAATTTAAACACACAAAAGCAAATCATGATGTTTTGACAAAGCAACCTGAGGTTGGAGTAAAGTTGTGCACAGGTTCTGTGCAGTATAGACTCACCCTGGTTATTATGTCCTGTATCTATTCTCCCCTCTAGTCTGACGGGACCTTTGTGGCCATCGCTCTGCTCATCCTGCTGCTGCTGCTCACCATCCTTCTGCTGTGGTGGTTCTGGCCTCTCTGCTGCACTGTGGTACGGCGCCCATCATGGATCCTCTCAGACTGAAGAACATACAAATGTGTTTATGTTATAGGACACACCGACGCATATTACTTTTTTGTGTTTTTTGCAGGTCATTCATGAACCACCTCCTCCAGTAATAGACGACAGCTCTGTAAGTAGTTTCTTCACCCATATTCATTTCTTTACAGTAATCATTACCTTGTTTTTGAAGCACAGTCTCATGTATTTGCTTTCATCTTGTCAACATGAATACTATTTCCTTCTTCTTCAGGATGATGAGGATGGTTTTCCCAAGAAGAGGTGGCCCACGGTGGACGCATCGTACTACGGAGGACGTGGAGTCGGAGGCATCAAGAGAATGGAGGTAGAAAGAGAGAACGGCAACCCAGATAGCAAATGAATTAATATGTATTGAAAGTTAGTGTTCAACAATGTTTTCCTGATACTTTGAAACTGACTTAAAGTACATTCTTTAAGGGCATGTTCATGCATGTGAGCGTGCCCCACTGGCTAGCTCACGGCCGCCGCTCTGCACCGCTCTCATACAGCGGTTACAGCTGATAACGCTGTCGGGACCGACGGTGTTTGGCGTAGCGTAGCACCCACCCTCCGGTTCCACCCCAGGTTAACACCGTTAGCTCTGTCAGCAGTTTTGTCGTTGTTTTCACTGTTAGCACTGTTAGCTGTGAGCCGCTGATTCAGCCGTCGCCATGTTAAGAGCGGTGCAGAGGCAACAGAAATGCTCCCAATCTTGCATGTAGCACCTTTAAATTCACCAAAATAGTGGAAATGTTAATCTTTAAAATCTCAATCAAATCATACTTATGTGTACGTTGCACAGAGGTCTTTCTTACACTGAATCAAACCTATACGTGCATTTTTGTAGTTCAACTAAATTCTGCTTTTTTCAATATCAAACATGAATTCTTTAAAATATTCAAATGGAATCGACTGCATGTCTGTATCCATGAACCGTCTTCAGGTTCATAGACGAAACACGTGGCGGTCTCGAGTCTAGCACGCGGCTACTTTGAGAGAGATCAAACACAAATACAGCAGGAATACAAAAGGAGACAGGAAGGGACTCATTCCTTAAAAAAAGATGAGTATGCAAGTCCATGCTGGAAGCGACTGAGTCACTTTGTTGCTGCGAGAGTCCAGATGAGGCCATCTGGCAAGTAAACTGCAAACATGACAGATTTACCAAAAGTCCGGAGGCTAGGATGTGTTCTCTGTTAGCAAGCTTGCGTGATTTGTTTGTGGTTGGTTACACAACAGGCCAGTGTCTTTGGTTTTTGGCAGTCTGCTCAGGAGAAATGAAGGTGAACTCTTGTGTAAAGGCTTGGATTTTTGAAAGGAAGGAAAAGGTAAGCAGTGGAAAGAAAAGTCACGATGTCAAGAGATTTCTTGTGGAATGAGAAGAGGCAGTCAGACATCTGAGCCCTGTGCTACCCGATACAGTATGTGAACAACAAAAAATGAGACGTCCGCAGGTCAAGAGGGACCAGATGTGTCTGCTGTCTAAGAGGATGAAGGTCAAGGACACAGAAGTGTGAAGTGCTTTACACACTGGTAGTGCAGTCTGAGGAGTCTGTGCTGTGAACTCGAAGCCTTGAAGCGCCACCGCTTCCAAACAGAGCAACGGAAAATATGCACAGCTTCATTTAAGTGCGTTCTCTGCCAAGTTAAAGCCTTCATGGCCCGTCTGTGGCAGCTGTAAGGGAGTAACTCTGAGTAATGAACTTCCAAGGTTGCTTTGACAGAGCTGGTTTCACTCCCGACGTGATGGATCGTTCTCGACATTTACTTTAGCTTTTTTAGTGAGCATCGAGGTAATGATAAAACAACTTGAAAAAGTGCTTTAGTGATACATTCTTTACATTTAAGAAGACAGGCTTCCTCTGGCAGTGGGTGTCTTGTGGAATTTTGAGGTTTTATGTTATAAAACAGGTTTAAATTAATTGCTGTTCTTTGAGAGGCTTAGGAAAAATCCCAAATCGGAAACTTTGGAACAGAAATTGTCGCAATTAAAATTTAGAGGTAAGGGAGCCAACTTCTGATTTCTTGCGGATTTCAGAGGACTGGGTTTAATTAAACTCCATGTAGACATGCCACAGACATCTGGATATGCAAGGAAAGAGTAATTTTTATATGTAAAAATAAAGCGTCAAGTTGTTGCGAAGATTGACATCATTGAGATCATTTACGACAGTCGCAGTCATTTAATGCAGAAGCAGAGGCATTGGTAAAAATGGGTTCTCCTGGAGCTGACGTGATTAAATGGTCTTGTGATCTCAAAATAACAATTTAAAAGTCAGCATGCCAACAATCTCATAATGACAATGCTAGCAGGTTTAGCAGGTACAGTGTTCCATGATCACCATCTTAGATTAGTGAGTTAGCATGCTAACATTCACTACTTAGGACTAAATGCAAAGTATAGCCAATGCTGATGGGAATGTCATTAGTTTTACAGGTATTTGGTCATAAACCAACTATTGAACAACTATTGGAAAACCTGTTGATGGAGAAAAAGTTAAAAGGTACAGTGTGTAGGATTTGGCGACATCTAGTGGTGTGGTTGCAGATATCAACCAACTGAATACACCTCCGCTCACTCCTTCCTTTACGGTAACGTGATGCGCTGAGTGCAAAACCGTGGTAACGTCGTTCGCCTCGCTCAGAGGCCATCCTACTAGACCTCTTACCATAATAACACAATGGATGTCAGACGGCGGCTGGCAATACTATGTTTTTTTACTCTGAAACTCATATTACTGCAGTTTCACAAGCGTGTCGGAGAACTATGGTGGCCTTTAGGCAACATAAAAACATGGAATGCTCTCTCTAGAGCCGGAGTTTGGTTTGTCCATTCAGGGCTATTGTAGAAACATGGCGGAGCAACATGGTGGACTCTGTGAAGAGGACCCGCTCCCTATGGAGATATGAAGGGCTCATTCTAAGCTAATGAAAACACAACAATTCTTAGTTTCGGGTGATTATACACTATTGAAAATGATATTCCATTTCTGCTAATAGATCATCCGAAATGCAACAAACACACTGGACTTTTAAGAAACAATGACAATCCATCCAATAGTTGTTTGAGATATTTCTCTAGAAACCAAAAAAGCTCATGGTAGCATGGTAGTAAAAGTCAGTTGATCACCAAAGTCAGTAGAATTCATCATCTGGTAACAATGAACTTCATGGCAATCCATCCAACAGTTCTTGAGCTATTTTGGTCTGGACTAAAATGGTGAAACATTACCAGAGCCACACTGCTAACGTGGCTAGAAATAATTGGAAACATGGCAGCCCTCTGCTTCCATAGCGAATGTAACCAAATATGATGGTTGATTTCTCATGCCTGCTATTCGTCACTGACCACAGAACAGTGCTGAAAGCTTTTGTTTCTGTTTAGGTCCGATGGGGAGATAAAGGCTCGACTGAAGAAGGAGCCAAATTGGAAAAAGCCAAAAACGCTCGAGTTGTGATGCCCGAGGAGGAGTTTGATCCACCACGGCCGTACTACAACGTGCACAAACCTGTCCGCGCGCAGAAGTGGTACTCTCCCATCAAGGTGCTCCAGTTTTTTATTGTGTTATCTATTAATTCACTCAGGACTTTCGGGATTCGGTGCATGTTAGTCTTATTTGTGCTTGATTTTGTAATTTGTAAGATGTCTGTTCATATTTTGCTTATTTTAAAGTTTTTTTAAGAGTATTAAATACTTTAACAAAAAAATCTTAGCTTAAGGTCCACTGCCTAGCTTGTTCCAGAGCTTTCAACCACATCTTATGGTCTTCCTCAGTTTGCTCAGTTGTCATAGAGACATCTAACTGTCAGCAAATCTATTTCACAGCATGAATTACATAATGTTGACATATGTAATATACAGCATGATGTAAGTTCCAGATGTTTCAAAACACAAAGACCTCTTCCTTATGATGGCGTCCATCCACCATTATCTAAAAATATTATTTGTCTGGGGAACGATGTGTGACCAGGAAATAGTTAATAAAATATGTTTCCTGACATATTAGTCAGCTGGATGGAGGGTAATAAGAACCAGACATGAACTGAGTTCACCCCTGAATATGGAATCTGTTGAGCGGGTGTTATTTCTAACTAAATACATTCTTTGTTTATCTGTCGCTCTATCATTTAAAGCTTCCTATGCAAGAATCAAAAAGAGGCATCTGGAGCACAAAGTGGAGCAGATACAGTCTGGCAGAGTCACAAATAAACAGACAAACCCTGCTTGTTATTAACACAGTTTTTAAAAGGATTGTTGTTGCTGCACTGCCCACAGATTATGTTAAAGAGGATCTATTATGCTCATTTTCAGGTGCATACGTTTATGGGGTTTCTATGTTTACGTGCTTTAATGTAATTAAAAACGCTTTATTTCTCTCATACCGGCTGTGCTGCAGCACCTCTTTTCAACCTCTGCCTGAAATACTCTGTTTGAGCTCTGAAAAGCCCAGTCTGCTCTGATTGGTCAGCTGGCCCACTCTGTTGTGATTGGTCAACCAAACCAAACTCTTTGGATTTCGCTCCAGCTCCGCTCTAACTAGCTTTATTTGAGGGTGTGCCAAACTAGCCATTAGGCAGGCATTATGCAAATGTGTTACTTGGTGACATCACCACATTACAGAAGAAAAGGCGGGACTTCAATCAAGGCATCAAGACATTTTACATGCACAAAAAAACTATATAACACACTAAAGGAAAGGGAAAACGCACAAAAGCATAATAGGACCTCTGTAATATTACGGTTGTTATCAGAGATCACTGATATGATATATTGTTTTTTTATTTGTGCTGCCATCTGTGATCATCTCTCTACAGGGCAAACTGGATGCTTTGTGTGTCTTCCTGAGGAAAGGCTATGATCGAGTGTCTGTGATGCGACCTCATCCTGGAGACAAGGTGAGACACAACGACAAGCCAGAGACAACAGAATAATGGAAAGTTGTGACTTCCTCTATGGAATGATGAAAAACAGGATCAGCTCTTTACAGCTGTAAGATAAGAACACATTCAAAACAAAGCAGTTAATAAGATTGTGACCCGGCCATGTCAACTTTTGGCAGACAGATGTGATAAAGAATTTGCCAAGAGCTCAAATTCATGACCTCTGGAAATGAGGCACAAAGGAAGTTTGGAGCAAAGGATCACGGATCAGCAAAGGATCAAATAATAGAAATCTTATCTGCAAGACATTAATTACACGTTTTCCATGGACTAAACATTTTTAAAAAGCCAAAGCTGCATCAAAGTGACTTTGAGCAACACCCTCAAGTGGCAAAGAGAGTAGACAAAAGGTAAAAGCAACTGCAGTATTGTCTGGAGGAATGCTCTCGTCTGCAGAAGTCATTTAGAGTAGATGCTCCAGCTCCCAGCGTCAGCTCGACTGGGCTGGCAGGAATGCTGTTTCCTTCCATGACACTCACTAACGGAGGAATTTCCTCTTTCCATCTGTTGAGAGCTGTACCCCTCCAAGCCTGCCAATCGCTGTGCCACTGTAATTGTTCATGGAATATCTGCAGTTTAGCTTTTCTTTTACATCTCACATTGCACAGTTCATAAACAAAACCAGCCTCAATGATCTCTGATTACTCTTTGTTCTTCTTCATTACAGGGCAAGTGCATAAACTTCACCCGCGACAAATCCTACCCTGCTCCTCGCTATCCCATCTACAACCATGACTCCATGCCCGTCTACACTTTGCCCCACAGCTACCGGCGTCGTCCGTCAGAGGGCAGCCAAGTCTTCCATCTGCCCCCTTCGCCAACTTCAACGCTCCCCCCTCTGCCGTCCACTCCTCCCCCGTCCTCCACCACCCCTCCCATGTACACGCCACCTCCAAACAGAGCCCTGCCTCCTTCCAACATGGGCTCTATCTCTGCATCCCCGTCTCCAACTGGCACCCTACCGCCTCCACCTCAGGGTCCACCCCCGTGTAGAGCGCCTCCTCCGTCACGCCCTCCTCCACGCCCCACTCATGAGGACTTCTGATGATTAAAAAAAAACACAAAAAAGGATCCAAGTTCTGCAGGATGGAAACCTGAAAGGATCCTGTTTAACTGTTTGACTGTTTAACGTTGAGGCTGCAGCCGGTGATTCAACTCAACACGCATGACGTGCCACGAACGATGACTTGAACATTTAGTGTATAGCGAGCACAGCTTTGGCTATTAAATGCTATTGGAGCTAAGCAATTTATTCATCTTTTAAGAACTTTTCTTACTAATATCAAATCAGATACATTGGTCAAGCATTGCGATGCGCTACAGAGTCGTATAAACTTGCATTTTAGCCTTTGCCTGATGTGAATCTTTTGATTCGAACGAATAGTTCACTGCTTTGCGCAGTGAAAAACTATAATCATTACTGAGTTTAAAGGGACTATTTGTAACTTTCAGAAATGCTTCTTAACAGCGACACCTGTGTCTGTCAAATCAACGAAAGTCAGCGTCGGGCTCGCGCTTGCTCGCTCTACATAGACATGAACGAGCATCGCTCAAAACAGTGAGGCGTCACACGTCAGCTAAAACCACAATATCACTCTATATTTCAGCTGCTTGGCAGTAATGTTAGCTGACCAGACGAAGGTCTCTCCATGAATCACTGCTGATACTGTGTTTGCTTCTCCTGCCTCAGCGCAGGCTTCAGCAGCGGGGCTCCGCAGCGAGAAACTCGTCACCCTCCGCCCGCAGCCGGAGTGAACAGGGAGACATCGGCACCCAGTCGGTAACGAGACGACAAGGTTTCTCTCTGCAGAGTCCCGTCCCTTCACAAGACTCGGAAAACCTCTGTTTGTCTGGTGAAGCTGCAGCATTTATTTCTGCACAAACGTCCACTGTACATTCACTAGATATTCTCAGAGCTAAACTAACTCTTCTGCAGTGTGGAGTGAGCGCGCGTTCACGTCTAGAGGTGGAGCGAGTACACGAGAATGTGCGCGCTGTCTGAGTGAAGGCAAGCAGGCAGAGGCGCGGGGACGCCAGCCACACGCGAGTGCGCATATGCGAGGGCGCATGTGTCCCGACCCGGTACATTTATACGCTTAAAACGTTACAAACAGTCCCTTTAACAGCTGAAAATCCAATGGCTCAGCAACTGCGTCATGTGTTTTATACATGCAAGACAGTGCCGTCTTGGAAAATGTATATTTTGTGAATGAATATTCATTAAATCACAGAAGTATATACAGGATGTATATTTTGATGATCTTTTTAGGTAACAGTATGGAGGGCAGTTAAAGGAATAGTTTGACATTTTGGGAAGTACATTTTTTTTGCTTTCTTGCCGAGAGTTAGATAAGAAGGTCGATACTACGGTTATGTTTATGGTAAATATAGAGCCAGCAGGTGACTTGTTTATGAAGTAAGTGACTATAATAGTTCCAGTGTGTCACTCTCCATTAAACTGCAACTTGCTGTTTTGACATTTATGTTTGTGTGTATGGACACACAAGGTTTAACTTGTTTATTGGTGAGTTTTAGAGCTGCTGGTAGGGACATTTTTTTATAACTTTTTCAGTGTGTAGACATGAGTGGTATCAATCCTCTCATCTAACTCTTAACAAGAAAGTGTATTTCGCAAAATGTCAAACTATTCCATGAAGATTTATACATTAATGTCATAAACATCTCACAAGAGTCCCCTACAGAGAGACAAGCCCAATGAATGCTAATAAGATCTAAAACCATACAGTTAGAAACCAGAGACTTTAATTTGTAAAGCTGTCTGCAAGAAGCTCTCTAAACACAGGAGTTACATATTTGGCTGACTGTAAGTAGCTATTTAAAGGGGACACACCTTTGGGACTGTCTATCAACCCACAAACTGTGAAATAAGACAACCCAGTCAGTTTTTTGTGGACTGCCTACTGCTTGATTCAACAAGCCATTCAGATTTGTCTCCCCTTCCTATGTGTCACATGCAGGATCATTAGAATATACTGCCCACAGCTTGACAACTACCTTTACAAAGGTGCACCATGTTTTTTTTGCAAGCCAATCAGAGCCGACTGTTTTTTTTTGGGAGGGGGTCTTAAAGAGACAGGCGCTAAAACGGAGCATTTCAGACAGAGGGTGAATACAGGTATATTTAGACAGACAGTATGAGAAAAATAAAGTGTTCTTTGAACATTAAAGCATGAAAACATGTTCTAGAAGAAACTAGACTTGCCACGGTAGTCTGTGTTACCGGTGTTACACAGTGGTTGGGCACACACCGATTACATTACGTACCCACCGTAATGTCGTTTTGCTTTTTTTACAGAACTAAAACCCATTTAGTTAATTTTCGTGAAGTGAAAGTGTCTGCTCTGTACGGAGTCTCAGCTCAGAGTAGCAGGTGTCATATTTCACACACACGGAACGAGAGAGAGTTGACAGACGAGACGATGGTGGAAGATTTGGTGTCGAAGCGATAAGCAAAAGCGCCTATTTGGCAATATTTCAGATTTAAACCCAATGCTAAAAGGGAACCATAACGTTAATGAGGCAATCGCCGTGAGGATGACGGAGCGGTCGCAGCCGGTGTGCGCGGCGGAGCAGCGCCGGGTGGAAACCTGCGGCCCCGCAGCGAAAACTCTACCAGAAAGGCCAGACACCCGACGTTAAAGATCAAAGTAAGCGCGCTACACATATTGACCATCATCTTTTCTCGTAAAATGTCCGGTGTAATCGGTAACACTGGTGTCATAAGTTTATTAACCGGTGGGAAAATCCCTAGGAGAAACCCAAAATAAAAGTACGAACCAGGATATGAGCACGATATGTCCCCTTTAAAGTTACGTATGGCACCGACAAGTGACCTTTGGAAAACCACATTAGACTGATTTAGCGGCCAGAATGGCAGACTGCTGTTTTTGAGTCTTGTTATTAGATGTTTGGTTATGGTTTACCTGTTCTTCTGCCCTCACTCACTCAGCGTGCATGTAGGTGCACAGCTATGCGGGTAGCTGAACACACTTCCAGTCAAGGTTGAAGACAGCAGACGGCCTTTGAGGTTTTTACTGGAGGCAATTGTGAAACTGTGAAAGCAGCATTGGAGAAACGATGAGATTCCATAAACAAGACTTGTATCAAATATGACTTCGTAACAAGGAAACTGGATTCACAAAAGTGTACACTAGTTTCATGTTTGGAAGAAACAATGTCACAGGTGAAAAAACAACACTGAGGAAGTACAACAGTAATTAATCTAACATTAGTAAACACACAGGAGTAAAAGTAAAAGATTAAAATACACAACAGCATTTGTTGAACAATTACTTCTCAGAATTAGCAATAGCAGCACATTAGCTCCGGACAGCTAGCACAGTAGCTAGCTTAATTAGCAGTAAGTAGGTCACGGAAAAACTCAATTAGGCTACATTTAATCACAAAAAGGAAGTATACTTACAGATAACGCTCCAACAGTGGTATTTAAGGAACAGATAAAAGATGTCTGTCATGCTGGCTCGCTGTCATGACTTACTGTCAGCCTACAAAGAGCCTTCAATAGAAGAGGCATCGTTAATGTTATTAGTTACACCTGTGCTTTCACTGCTATGACGAGTCTAAATGTTTGCTATGGGAATTATTTGTGAGGCATCGAGGGAATACATTTTACACTCAGAATGATCATGGGGGATAAATATAGCGTAATGCATAGTATATAGGGAGGGATTTCAGACACAGAGCAGGACTTTTATTGCTTGGTTACATCATGTAATAAACCCAACCTGAGCAGAGGTCTAATCAACAATTAAAAGCATAATGAAGCATAATTAAAAACACCTGCGTGGGTGTGCAGGGCCTTTAACTTTAAAACCAACTGATCAACTAATGGTGCCTTCAAATGAAACTTGTGAGCTTGTGTTTACAACATGGGAAGTCATGTACACGATATGCTTGGTGTTCAAGTGGTTAAGTCGTGAAGAACACGGCTGCTAAGCAACGGCAATATTAACATTAATGTTGGCGTGTAGAAGCCACAGAGGCTAACAATTTAGCAAGCTAGCAAGTGGGTAACATAATGAAGGAAATGCAAAGGCATAATGAATATCAACATTTTCCTCAGATATATTATAAAATTACGAAAAAAAACAATATATGACTAAACTTACAATATATTCACTTATTATGTACCGAAAAATGAACTTTCATGGCCTCCGCCATTTCTGACAACGTCAACAAACACGTCACAACTCTTGAACTCGAAGCTTTCAGAAATTTTCCACTTACGAGGTTGTGAATACCACAAGAGGGGGGTGTTCATATGGGCTAAACTCGCGAACACGATAAACACGACCCCATTTGAAGGCACCATTTGTCCTAACAATGAAACTAAAGGTGTTTTAAACCAGGCCCCTGGTTACGACCAGACAAGTTAAAGGTGCAGTGTGTAGGATTTGGGGGCATCTAGTGGTGAGGTTGCAGATCCCAACCAATTAAAACATCTCCCGTGTGTGTACGCAAAAACGCGAATGGCCCTCTCTAGAGCCAGTGTTTGGTTTGTCTGTTCTGGGCCACTGTAGAAACATGGCGGCCGACTCTGTGAAAGGGACCCGCTACGTATGTAGATATAAACGGCTCATTATAAGGTAACGAAAACACAACGATTCATATTTTCAGGTGATTATACACTAATGAAAACATACTTATTAAGATTAAATTCCTTTTCTGCCAACATATCCCCTAAATGTTACACACTGTTCCTTTAAAGGCCATTAAATATATTAGGATATATGAATTCACTTTACCTAAAGTATTTGCTCTAAACAGATTTAAATGGATTTTATAAATTGTAAGTTTGCTTTGATGCCTGCAATGCTTTCAGAAAGTACACAATAATAATACAAACAACAAATATAAGGCTTTACATCTTTGACAAGAGGAGTTGAGCTGCGGTTAAGATGGTTGTTGCACCTGGTAAAGATGCCCCCAGAATGTTTCCATACAAATATATTTTGGTCACCACCATTATGGAAAAACTGGAGGAATTTGCTGTGAAAAGCACATCTGGGCTGCTCTGCTTTCCTGGCTGGCACTGCAGGAAATGTACAAATGCTAGAAAGTGGCTGGATTAACAGAAGGATGAATAACGTGAATTATTTACTTTATTTATAACTCTGAACAGTTTGGAGTAAATAGTTTCCATTCTGGGTAAAATGTGTGTAGACTCTCTCTAAATAAAAAACATTTGAGAATTTGAAATTACGCAACAAGCCAAATGAGCGGCGAGTCAGCTGACTCTTTTTTCCACTCAGATCTACTAAAATAAACCCTAATATAGCTTTTCCATGTGCTTTTAGATCTTTCTTCATTTGTAAATGCTTTCACAGATGCACGCATACGGACTCGCAGACCTGTGGGCAGTGAGCTCATGGAGGCGTTTCTGAGAGGTACTGCCAGAAGCCGAGGCAGTCGGATTCAAGGCAGACAATAAAATCAAAATCCAACTATGATGCCATGGAGATCTGGAAGAGGTATTCACGCAGCTTAACACTTTACGGTTGAGATTAACAAAATGTTTACCTTCCTGTTGAAGAGCATATAACTGGAGCATAAAGATGGGGCAAGTTGAGCCCTTTGGGGTCACTTAAAAGTATTTTTTGTCTATTTTTAATCCTTTTTCCGCCTGTTTTTTAGCTTTGTTTTGGCAGTTTGTCCTTTTTACTGTCAAACATATAACACGATATTAAATTCTCACATTTCTAACAAAACAAAACCATATGAATGATCAAATCAACTTCCTTCTTGATCTTCCTTTACTAATTTTTAGACCCTCAATGTTTAGTGCCATCTGTGACATCAGTAAATAACCCCAGAGCACATGAATATGTTTCACTTTAAGGAGGATTGGAAGTGGCCTCAACTTGGCGTAGTGACACAGTCTACCTTGGCTGCATAAACAATGGCAATCACTGACGTCACACAGCTAATCAGCTCCACGGTGAAGCAACCTCACAGTGTAGCTTTACACACATCCATGAGCTAATTCACAGGAAAGCTTCAGACTTATCTATTTCCATTTACGTACACAAATCCTGACATGTTTACTCTGATGAAATCAGCTCACGACCTGGCTCGCTCTCCTCTTTTTCCAGCTCTTACTAAATCTACGCTCACATGACGTTTTACGTATTGTTGAGTAAAAACAAGCAGCTCATATTTCACACAACTCACCCTTTTCCTCCTCAAGTATGTAGAAGTTCAAGCTGCATGTTTTAGTGCTGGTTTATTGGGGGATCAGATCTGACAGACACCTGTGTTTATAGTGTTTTCCATTTTACCTCTTTATTTTCTTTAAGCTAGCATGAATAAAAATGAAGATAAACTAAAAAACTTTCCTGGAAATAGTCTACCTTTGGCTTCCCTTCCTCAGAGTCAAGGACAAAACTGCAATAGTAGCATGTGGAGCCACAACATCCTGCTGCATCTACAGTAGAATAAAGAAAAATAGGGACTCATCATCCACACAAAGTTAATCTCAGCAAGTCTATCAACACACTAGAGACATGAAACAACGTCTTCAAAACCCTGCGGCACTGTATATTGTTGTCTTCTTAATCCATTTGTGCCTACAACTGGTGTGGAAGTGTTCTCTGGGCTTGCCTATAGCACAAATGTGAAGCAATTTTCGAAAACGGTCAAACTATATCTAGTCTTTGGGCACATGATGGGACTACTGTTTTTCTATATACTCCATTATATTTTAGGAAAAACAGTAGTGCCCATACTACATACTAGTAAGAAGAAAATGTCTATCTTAGAAACTACAAGGAGCACAATCAAGTATTTGGTATCTATGAACTCATAACAAGTTAAATATCAAATATGTGCACACATACAGTATGCAGTTTAAAAAAAATCATATGGAAAACCTTTAAAGGGACTGTTTGTAACTTCTTACACGTATAAATCTACAAATCTAGCGGGTCGGGATCCCATGCTCACCCGCGTGTGCACGCTCGGTGCGTGCGCTCGCAAGTGGCTGGAGTCTCTGCTCCTCTGCCTGCCTGCCTTCACTCACACACCGCGCGCGTTCTCGCTGCCTCGCTCCACCTCTACACGTACATGCGCACACACTACACACTGCAGAAGAGTTAGTTTAGCTCTGAGAATATCTAGTGAATGTACAGTGGACGTTTGTGCAGAAATAAATGCTGCAGCTCCTCCATACCAACAGAGGTTTTCCGTGTCTTGTGAAGTGACGGGGCTCCGCAGCGAGTTACGTTATCGTCTCTAACCGGGTGCCGGTGTCTCCCTGCGGGCGCAGTCGGAGACAATAACGTTTCTCTTCCTGCTTCAGCCCCGGAGGCTGAAGCAGGAAAAGCCAGCACTAGGATCAGCAGTGATTCATGGAGAGACCTTCGTCTGGTCAGCTAACATTACTGCCAAGCAGGTGAAATATAGAGTGATATTGTGGTTTTAGCTGACGTGTGTTGCCTCACTGTTTTGAGCGATGCTCGTTCATGTCTATTTAGAGCGAGCAAGCACGAGCCCGACGCTGACTTTCGTTGACTTAACGGCCACAGGTGTCGCTGTTAACAAGCATTTCTGAAAGTTACAAACAGACCCTTTAATAAACACAATGTTTTTCGTCATTTTTCATGTGATCTAAAAATTTCAAAGATGTACTGTTAGATACTTGCCCAAAGTATGTCCGTAACAAATGTCAAGACTTTTGAAGCAATCAGAATAAATGTGGTATTTTTCCCCTATATCACACTAAATATATTTTGGGCACAAATGGGTTAAAAGCCTGGATCCCCTAATATGAAACAAGTTGGCAATGAGGCACAAGTAGAAAGGATGCCATTATGTTTACAAACCTTTAATAAAATCAGTTTAATGTTTTCACTGACAACATGTCCTAATGTCCAGTATTAATAGCCACATAATATAGAAGTATACTGTAAGCATGGTAAGGCAGCACGGTTTACAAAAAGTCCTCATCTTTGACAAAGTATGAAGCAAAAATTAGAAGCAATCAAAGAAATCTTTTCACTTTTAAGAAAAACTTACTGAAAAGTCGGCACGGTAGAGATGATGTTTTTTTTCTTGACAATCCCTTCTGACCTGTCACTTTATGCTGCAAGACATCAGTGAGTTTAAACCACAGACACGATATGTTTCATTTAAAATACCAAATAAATATAAAATACCTTTCAAGAGAACTCTAAAAGGTCCATTAACACTGGTGCAGTTTGTTGGAAAATGGCAGCACCAACCTGCGAACAATTACTAAGCAGTAAAGTAGGTAAATTGAGCTTGAAATCATTAAAGTCCAGTACAGCTCTCTAGTGACCAGCCATTTGGGATTTTGCGTAACTTTTCTTAAACTCTTTATAGAGTTAAACAGTGCTTTCACCGTAAATATGAAAGTAATAACTGCATGAATATTTTTTTGTTCTTCAACTGTGTGAAAAAATGTTTCACACTATTACATTTAATCTCCCATGATTTCTTTGGCTTAAGCAGAATATTCAGGTATCTTTTGCAGCACTTACCTGCAACCATTTTGGAACAATAACACAACTTGTATTAAAGGCACAAACCATAATCTCAATACAAACAAAAGGGTAAGCAACTAGAAAGGGCTCGAACCTGCAATCACTGCCAAATCCCCTGATTCGACTGTTGTCAGGCCATTAAGTAGGCGTTATCCGTCGCTATAAGCACCATAGATGTGGGTCATTAGAGGCCTGCTAACTTGTAAAACTGAATGAAACGTCACGTTTTGAACTCAAACAAAATGGGCTTCTTTAGGTTTAGTCAATAAAACTACAACTTCTTTAGGTTTAGGCAATAAAACTTCAACTTCTTTAGGTTTAGGCAAAATAAAAACACTTTGTTAAGTTTAGGGAAAAACACAGTGTTTTGGGTTAAAATAACAACAAACTCAAAGATAACTACACATTGTTGTTTTAAAACTGTCTATACTACAGCGCCTGACTTCCACTTCTGCTCCTGTCATCATTACTACGGTCGAACTACTGTCTACTACGGTCGCCGTCGTTTTCTTTCTTTCTGTGATCTACCATGTGAAGTAGGAGGCGTAGTAGGCCCCTATTGACCCACATCTATGGGGCTATAGTGACCGATAACGCCTATTTAATAGCCTAATAACAGTCTAATCAGCTGGCCAAATTGATTGACATGTTTTTAATACAAAGACTAAATCTGAAAACTTCATCTCCAAGTTAGCGTTTTCCGATGCTGTTAAATATTACAGCAAACAGTAACGTTTGTAAAGGTCGGAGTAAAACAGACCCATATTTTCAATTATGAAACACACCAAATGTTTTTCATTCATTACTTGAATAAAACTGTTATTAACATGGTTAAAAAAAACAGATCGGGCCTTTAACAAAACCCTTTTTCATATCCTAAATTCAGTTTTAAGTCCAGGACCAATCCTTCACGTTCATCATAAGAACTTCTCAGTCCAAGTTCACACTGTTTGTTAACTAAGTGCTGAAATGATGCACTGATATGCTCAGACTGAAAGCGAAACACATGACTGAGGTAGAACATTAAGTTTAAACAAGTAAATAATAGGTAAAAGATTACTTTACTTGTTTTAATACTGCAGTAATAATAATAATAAAAGTAAAGCTACATTTGAATTTTGGGTAATACTGCGACTGAACTCTACTTGAGCTGACAGAAGAAAGCTCTGATTTTGATTATATAATCAAGGTTTCCCTTGAGAGCATCTTGGTTGAAAAGGTGCAGCAGTGAACGGGTCATCCAGAGGTCTTCCCCCGATGGTCCAGGAATGCAGAGGCCCCACCGCTACCGAACCCACGGCGGCCTGCTGACCGATCCTGGAGACGACCCGGTGCACCATCACCGGCTGCTGGAGCATAGGCGCCTCTCGAACACCAAGAGACCGAGGACCAGGAGGAGCTGATACTGGGACCAGGTGACACTGTTTGCTGGTTCGAATCCGCTGTGTACCAGATGTAAATATGTGACTGTTAGTAGGAACAGCTTCGGTGGTTTCCTGCCTCTTTCCAAACGGCGCCTGGAGGAAAACATCAGATGCCTCAGCAGGTTTATGAGATGTAGAAAAGGAGGATGCCATCGTGCTTTCTTTTCCCAGCGTTTTAAAAGGGGCCAGCTGGAAGACATCAGAGGTGACCGGGCTGTTTGGGGGCTGGAACTGGGATACTTGGTCGACAGGTATGAAAGGCAGGTCGGTGGAAGCGGCTGGTATTGCATGGTGCTGTTTGCTCCTCTCGTCTGATGGCGACATGTGTTTGTTATAGACACATGCAGCAGTCTTCTGCTGGATCCTTTGATTCTCCTCAGCGAGCTGCACAGAAGCCACAGTCTGAGCAGCTTGCAGTACATTACTGCTGAGCTCCCTCTGCAGGTCTGTGTGTGGAAAAGAAGGGAGAAAGTTCAGATATGAAGATATATGACAGCTTTGCTGAACTCAATCTATGCAAGATATAATATTTGCTATCTATGATATCAACCATCACAGAAAGGAATGTTAAAGAATGTTATTTGTATACTTCACTTATGTGCTTTTAGACTTCTTCAGTGGTTCCCAACCTATTTTCCTTGAAGCCCCCCCTACTTGCATCTAAGAAAAGCTGAGCCCCCCCCAAAATCATCAAATTTAAAGAAATTAGAAAACCTCGAACAAAATCCTCAATTTCAATAAAAGTGATTCAGTGTATTAAATGAGTTAGTCTTTTTTTTATGAAATCAACTTTCTTTAATGAATAGAACACTTTTTGCCAAGTTATGACATCTTGACAGATTCGCTATATGATTTTTTGTAACAGCTTCATTAATTTACTACAAAAGCATTAAATCCCAAATTGATTTTTTTGTTATTGTGAAAAGAAAGAGAAATGGATTGACATTTCAATGGGGCATGAAGGTCTTACCTGAGTAGAATAAACCTGCTAACTGAGCACAATAAGAATGATTAGTGCATTACACATTTAAATTTCCCCTACTATATTATGCAACAAATGAACAAATCCTTTATAAGCCCTTACTATCTCACCCAAAGTACTTCGTGCAGATATCTTTGCTTGCAAGTCTGATGGGAAGTAATTAAAGGTGAACTCCATCGATTTAGCATCGCACTGCTGTTACATCGTCAGACTCAAAATGGAATGTTTAGGAACTAAAAGAATAAAAACTGATGCAGCAGAAACAGAGATATTGTCTTCTTCCTCGACAAAACCTGGTGCCTACATTACCCACAATGCAACTTAAACCGTAGACAGTTCGGTCAGAGACTTTGGTGTGTTGTGCTAGTAGCGGCTAATGTAGCCTAGAGCCGCTAGCTTTGAGCAGAGATGAGGAGCGGTCTGCAGAGGTCTGGTAAGATCAGTTCTTTCTAACTCCACATCCCCAGATTTTTGTCATATTCAAACTTGTAGTTTTTCAGCCCGACTTTATCAGGATTTACAAAACTTTGTGCAGCTCCCTCTGGAGCCACAAAAGGCTTTTTTTTAACGTACATATACAGTAGTACTCCCCAAGGCCTGTAAACAGACTGTGAGATCAGACTATGTCTAAAGCAAAGCTGTTATAAATGTGGAATATACTTTTAAATGCTGACATTTTTTCCTTCTACTGTCAAAATATTATGAACCCAGTAATTTTCAAAAAGTAGTTCAAAGTAGTCCATCGTACATTTGTTAAGTTACATCAACCAATATTCTGCACAACAAAGAAAATCTTACAATCAACACTCAACACGTTGACATTCACATTTGTATTTTATTTGCCATCCCTTTATAATTCTTTAATTATCTCACAAAAATAGAAGGAGCACACGATACCACAGCTCTGACGCGGGTTTGGGCCATAAAGACGAGAGGCGTCTCAAAAAAACACTCAATAGTATCAGATAAAATTGACAGCTTTCATTTTTGGCAAAACAACAGAGAAAATGAGGGGCGTCTGTTTCACATCGAGGACTAATCTCACTACCCGCTTGGCTTTACCGGTTACAACAGCACACTGGCGGGCTACAGGGAGAAAGCTCGGGAGTTGCATAGGTTCAAACAGTAACTGCAAGTTGTTCAGAGGAAGGATCATAAAGAGGATGATGAAAACAACATAAACCTTCAGTTGCACATGCAGCACCTACAGTAAATACACCTGGGAGACGGGTGTTTGAAACCAGACACTCTTTTAAGTTTCTGCAAATATATTTCAAAGATAAAATCCTAAAATTTAAATCAGGAGTTCCACTTAAAATACTCTCAGTCTCGGGGGTTAATTAATAAAATTGACATAAATGATACAATGATCATTAAAGAACATGTGAATCAGTCACTAATTGTGCTTTTGGCACCATTATTCTCAAATTCTGAATTTTATGATTCAGTTTTGAGGTGATTTATTTTATACTGCTGCCTTTACTTCAGTCATTTAAAAGGTAAGTAGACACTGTATTCAATATTACAAGTATGCAAGAGGACTATAT
Source organism: Sebastes umbrosus (assembly GCF_015220745.1). Lineage (NCBI taxonomy): Eukaryota > Metazoa > Chordata > Actinopteri > Perciformes > Sebastidae > Sebastes > Sebastes umbrosus. The sequence goes on from NC_051287.1 coordinate 20,313,454, forward strand.
CTAACTAGCATGTCGAAACCCATTAAGATTTGTGCACTTTGTCTGTATTAAACCACATTACGGCTGGGCGATATGGGGAAAATAATCTAATTAATCTAATAGTCAAATATCATGATATATTTGACCTAATACCTCGTTATCAATACTGCGACGATATTGTAATGTTGACTGTTGGTGCTTTCACAAAATATTTAGACAATAATATCTTAGATAAATAAATAAAACGAAGAAAATACCAACCGTTGGATCGTTGTCATGGTAATCCTAATCAGTATTTGAATGCTTTGTTTTTTGTTATATATATACACAAGTATGTAATTATAATGTCTAAATCCCCAAATAGCCCATGAAATAAGGAATAATCCCACAACATTAATTATTATTAGTTATTCTCAGACGGATATCGCTGTTTGTTGTGTGTAGAGGTGCGTGTGTGTACAGTAGTTCGGGACAGCCTGACACTTATGCCATATAATAATATTACGATATACAAAATCTAAGACAATATCTTAGTCGCATATCACAGGATCAATATAATATCAATATATTGCCCAGCCCTAAACAATATGACTAATTTGTTATCATTCAATACCTTGTTATGCTTCAATACCAATTAACAAAAAAAAAAAAAAAAAAAAAATCCTGATTATGTCTCTTGAATCTCTGAATTACTCTGCCTCCTCAAGAAGGGACTATTTTAAGTAGACCTCACAAAAACAATCACTTTCTAACATGACAAAATGAAAAGATGGAGGCAGTCTTCCCACTGTAATCATGCAACGAGAAGCCAAATCATTTAGTTTGATCCTACAGAAACATTTATATTGCTGATTGGAGCTGATTTTTTTCAAACCCTGGACTTGATGCTGAGTGTTGTATGTCGACCTTTTCACACTTCACAGAGCCCCTCACACATTAAACCCTATCAGACAAACTTGTCTTAACTTCCAGAAGGACAGTGAGACCGGGGAGCGGTTAAGCCAATACAACTCTCAGATGTAGCTCGCACTTCCTGAGAGAATTTAGAGGGGGGGGGGGCTGTGCTTTCAGAAGAGATTTTGACGACAACGTGACCGTCGCCATATTTGCAGCAAACAACAACACAAGTAGGCTACTGGAAAACACATCCAACAAATTCTGACTCCACGCACACACATACATACTTATCATAACACTGTATACCAACACACATGAACAGAACATTCAACAACACTGCCATGCTTTTTGATATGAGTTTCTGTGATCACTAAAGCCGGTAAAGCGAAAACAAAGCTTTACAAAGCACACATTTTTCAGAAAAGAGTTCTAGTTTAGCGATGAAATGAAAACAGGACTCAAGAGGTTAAGCTCCCACTTTTCCAGAAAACCGTCAGCTGTTTTGAATAAAAATATAATCCTTCATCAGTCCGTGTAAACAAACAGAACACAGGCTCACGTTCTTTTCACAAAAGGTAGAGGAGGTGGATTAAGACATGGGATTCAGCCTAATCTCCAGGTTGAACAAAGACTAGGATTATCATCTATACATTTGAATGTACTGACAATAATTGAGTAGATATAACCAAGAAAAGAAAACTTTCTCAACACACAATTCCACAAAGAGGAATGAAATATTTATATAGAGTATTCTTCAATATTATTCAGTGATTATGGTGTCAGAATCATAGATATTTTTTTTTATTATAGACTAATATTTATTTCTTACATTCATTCTCTAACACTCTATTCATATTAACATTTATTAACAGGAAAACAATGTCATTTTCAGTCATATATCGATCGCATATATGTATATATATATGGATGGATGTATGAGATTTCACAAGTAAAGCAATATGTTTTCCACAAGTAAAGCTTTATGACAAATGACTTAATATATACACGGGAAGAAGAACCAATTCTATGGTCTGGATAAGAGCCTGCAGGGGTTTGCAGATATCTATTTACATAAATTAGGAAATGGCAGGAATGTAGGAAGGATTGCACAAATGTGGAATGAATGCTCGTGTTGATATTCAAACGAAAAAGTGCAAGTGAGTGAAAATCATTTTTTTTAAAATGCCATATTATCATTTATTATTAGTTTCTGTTAGTGCCGACAAGTTACCTGAATAGTCATGAATGGTCTCTCTCTCTAGATAAAAGCTACTTTATTTTCCTATTACTGCTTATTATTCAAATCATTGTCATGATTTCATGCATCTTCTATTGATATGGCACACTGCTATAAACACTGTTAAATGACCCGGATTCGTCATTTAAATTCCAAAACAACCTATTGCTTGCCTCGAGGATAAAATGAAAGATAATAGCAAATGAGAACGGGTCCTCGTTTGAAAAGTACAGTTTCGTCTGTTGGACATTATTTTGTTCTATAGTTATATTTAGAGTTTAGCTGATATACTTTCTCCACCAGTCAGCAGTTTATTCACAGATTATTTTATGGCACTTCACTGATGAGGGAAACGTTTAGTGTACTCCTCTTCTCTTCATCACAACAACTCAGTATAGGTGTTTATGGCTGTTTTTGTTTCCAGATTGTAATTTTTAATATAATCTATAGCAGCTTTAAATTGTTAAAGATATTCCATCCAACGGCCCTGACAGAGGTCACGTTTATGCTACTGTGCAAATCAGGCTCCATGACTAATTTTCCCTTTTATAGATGAAATAAACTGACCTCCTTCGATCATTTAACTTTTCCATGGTTTCTACTTTTAAAATGTGCAAATAAATCTGGGGAGGAGAATTTAAAAAAAGGCAAACGACGACAATTTTCACTTGTGCACGATAATAACTACGACCACTTATAACTATGCCTATTGTACATTACGACAATGATCTTCTATTGTTTTGCTATTAGACATTATGCAATATTGCTCAAACAAACTGGATAGCGATACTATATCCTGATTGACAGAGAGAATGTAACGGTTAATCTTTAGAAAAGGATGATGTTAGTGTTCTGGCCACTCTTTAAAACCAAATGGACGATACATGATGTGTACAACAAAGAGAAAAAATGTGAGTGAGAGGGTGAGAGATGAGAGGTGAAAAGAAGCCAGATGATGCGATTGATACGGCGGAGAGGACAGGTATGAAGAAGCACTGAAAGGCGTTTTCTACTGTAGGAACTAGAATGGAGATGACAGCCGAGGGGGGTGCAGGGAGCTAGCTATGACAACAGTGCTGATTGCCGTTATGCTATGCCAGTCTATAATCCAGTGTTACAGCTTCTACAGAGAGGGGCAAAGGGAGGTTTGGGGGGGGGGGGGCGCCTACAAGTCGATGAGCTGATCCACCAGCAGCAGGGAGCGGGCCAAGCTGGGCAGGCTGGATTCAGAGCCGCCACTGTTACTGCGCGAGTGGCCTCCTGAAACTGGCCGGAGAGACAAGGAGGGGAGGAGGCGGGGGGGGGACGAGACGAATACAGGCAAACAGAGAGGGGGTAGGGGGTGGAGGAGCAGAGGAGCGGGAGTCACAGTAAGCAAACAAAGCAGTCAAGGAGGGAGAGAGAAAGAGAGAGAGAGAGAGAAAGAGAGAGGGCAGAGTTTACCCATTTACCTCTACTGGTTTCAAAACATTCTGAGGATGCAAAAATAGTGCAGGCACCTGATCCTGTTATCAGTAGGACCATTCACCAATACTTGGTCACGATACTTGGGTACCGATTTGATATGTATTGCGATTCTACAAGTATTGCGATTCGATATTATGATTTATTGCGACTTTTTTTAACACTAGACCATGGGAAAAAGTTGAATCATACACTTCTAGAGACTTTTAATTTGAAAATCATTGAAACATATCTAAATTAATACATTAAAATGTCTGATTTTCAGCATGTATGTAGTCAGAGATGTCCTAAGTCAAATTAATCAGTCATTGTCAGACATTATTTATTCTTTTTATTCTTCTGGCGAATACAATCTATCAATTTTATTTCTATATATGTATTTTGTATATACAGTTCCCTTTGTTAACACCTTATTTTGAAAACTGGACGTAGTCACATGTGTATACTTCCACTAACTTCGCCAAGTCTGACGCTAGCTCTCCTGTCAGCTCCGTTCTCTTTATACATCCATGGTCAGCTCCGTTTGAATGCATTTAACATTAATGTCAGTATATAGGTGCTGTACAGTTGTAGCGTCGGCCGATTCAACCACAGAGATGAGAGTGACGGCTGGCTTGACCGCACGTTAACGCAATACGATAACGTTTCCTGTCCGTGACAGAATTAGCATGCAGCTTTAGCCACGATGTCTAGCTCTGCTTTTCCTGACAATGTGTGAAACCCAAAGTGTTCCCACACTTTACTATATGTGTAGTGTTTACCACTTTGGGTATAACATGTGAGGGTTCAGGCCGTATACACGTGGACCCTCCGCTGTTTTCTACTTTCTCGTTTCGGCTTGCTGTGGTTTGTTTTGGTTGACGGATACGGTATGGATATGACGTCACGTTATTCTGACTACAACAATAAAAGCGGTAACTTCCTTCTACCTCCACATAGACTCAAATGAAGCAAATATATCGATTCTGGCATTATAAAATCGTCAAAAAAAAACGCGATACATACAGTAGGTGAATCGATTTTTCCCCCCCATCCCTAGTAGGTTTGACTATTTCATTCATTATTTAGCAAATCAGCATGCAACTGAGGAAAACCCAATAAAACAGCCAATTTCTGTGTCTTTAATCCTAAAACCAACTTGACCCACCTGTGTTTCCTGGTGGAGGATGTAAAGACCTACCTTGGGAGTTCTTTCGGCCTGTGACGGGAATAGGATCAAACTCGTCCTCTGTGCCGACGTCTGCAGCGGCCTGCTGGGGCTCAAAGTCTGAGATCAGGAGGGACGAGTCTGCAGAGGATAAAAGAAAGTGAGCGTAAAAATATGAAAGCCCAATTGTGTCAGAAAAAGGTAAGTATGAGAAAAGTAATGTTTTTATGAACATTAAAGCATATAAACATGTTCTAGTATAAACCCAAGATACAAGTATGCACCTGAAAATAAGCATAATAGGTCCTCTTTAATAGAGCATTGTAGAGTAGATGCTTCATCTACATAAAGTTAAGGCCAACAACAATAAGGTTCAATACCTTCCTCACCATGATCAACATTTTCATAGAATCAGCGGTGACATAAAACAAATCGGAAACTCTCCAGTGTTTCCGCCTGTTTGATAAGACATTATGAGTTGAGATCAGCAGTAATTAGGATCATGCAGCTGCTGCACACAGTCAGGCTGTGATTCAGAGGTTGGCACCGTCGACAGACAAATGCCTTCGTTCACCAGCCAAGAAGCAACCACTAAACCACAGCTGTGGAGCTCTCAATGTGGCACACACAATGTGGTTTTACAGATTATTCCATTCAAAAGAAGCACTTATCAACTTTTTATTAATGTGAAACAGACATTTAAAGCTTCAGTAGGCAGTATATGTTTGGCATTATTGGGCAAAAATTCCATAATAACCTTTCAGCATATTGTAATTCAAGTGTTCTGAGAGATAAACTTCTACACCTCATGGCTCTGTTTTCAGGCTTTAAAAAATCTAGCTCGTGACAGAAAACTTTGACCAATCACAGGTCATTTCAGAGAGAGAGCGTTCCTATTGGCTGTGCTCTGGACATGTGACCGGTACTTGGCGTTCCTTCAGTCTATCTCAACCTGATCTCAACATGGCTGCTGGGTCACAGACTTTCTCATTTTACAGCTAAACCACGCACTACAAGATGATTCTGAAAACATTTGAGGCGAGAAAGAAATAGGCATTAATGTAACAGAATATTGATTCATATTTGATCAGCGCGGCCTAGTTTGACCGTTTGGTCGGAGTTCGCGAGTGATTGACAGCTGGCTCTCATAGACAGCAGATGGACAGCAGACCTCAGGTCAGCTCTGACTGCTTGTTTTCCTCCGGTCTGTGAAATCTTGCAGATGCCGTTAGGAGCACCTGAGGACACGGAGGCACGTGACTTTTTTTCAGGTTACCTGTTTCATGTACTACTGTCAGGATATAGAGACCGTTTTATAGAAATTACTTTTTTTTTAAAATCATATTTGCTCCAATCTCGCCTACTTCAGCTATCAGTGGAACCATCGATCTATTGTACACAGGAAACCCATTATAATGAATAGTTACAGTTTTGAATTTTATTTACTTAATTATTGTTGAAACTTTATTAAGTTATGATGTAACAGTCTGTCGAGATGAATTTGTTCAGAAGGTGGAAATACTTCTGCTGACACCCAGCTTGCTGCACAAAATGTTAATGTCATGTAACGCTACATTGCACTGTGACAATGTTAACATCAGCAGCACAAGAAGTTGATGTAGTTTAAGAAGGCTCTCTGCTCTAAGTTTGTTTTGGAGATGTTCTGCCCTCTAGTGTTGACAATAGCTTAAAGTCCAGATGAAATTAAATTGCATTGTTATGCCTGCCACAGCATGCATATCAGCTCTGTAAATAACTTGTCCTGGGTTATCCTTTTAGAAAAAAAAAAATCTGAAATCAAGGGGGAGAAATTCATATTTAATAGTTTAAGGTTTCATGATGGCGCCCCTTTCTTTGCATTGATTCATCAGAATCCCGTTAGGTATCCGTCTATGTAGATGGGGAATTAGTTTCTATACAGAACAGTTAAATCTTTGCATGACGCAGTAACGTCAGCGTCCTGTCATAGGCAGAGCAGACGGTCCCACTGAGCCAGACAGCAGCCTGCTACACAACACAAGAGCCACAGAGTTTGACCAACAACCCACATTAGCTTTCCTGCTAAAGTCTCCTTCTACGGTATAACTTCCTAACATGGACATGCGTCTTGTCCTGCCTCCTTAGCTTGCTAAAGGTGGCTAAATCCTTTGGGCCCAAGGAGCCCTACTCAGTGATCCCCTGGGTGGCCTACGATCCAAGTTATATTCCAAACGGGCTGGATGCAATTTTTCCAAAATATGGCAGGAGCGAAGTCTGAATATTTGTTTTCATTTCTTTGAGAAAACCTCAACAACAAGGTTCCAAAATCTGAGGGAGCAATACCAAAGATACTCTATAACAAAGATGACGCATTTCAAGCTCCGCCAATGGTTTGAAATGGTATACCCTTCCTGTCTTCGAAGTAGGCGTGGTCATGGTGTGTTTGCCGTCACGAGCTAAGTGTGGTGAACACATCTTACATAAAAGATTACAGCTTACCTGCGATAGGCTGTGTGCAGTCCCCTGACAACAGACTGAAATCATCCAAAGCAGAGGCAGCGGAGGTGGGAGCAGAAGAGACGGAGGAGGTGGCACTGCTCGCTGCCGGAGGGGCGGACGGACCGGAGATCAGAGAGCAGCCCAGGAGAGAGTCATCTACGGTCAGAGGGTCTGGGGCGGGTCAGGAGAAGCCAACAGTAGACAGAAAAGAGGATCAAGTTCAGTTATGGTTCTAGTACAAAGAGGACAAGGACACGTGACTCTAAGATGCATGCACTAACCCCTCTGACTGAGGTTACTTCTACTAGTTACAAAGCTGTAATCTTTAAGATCTTTTTAGCTCTTAGAAACAAAATACACACCCACCTTTTGCAGACTCTTCCACAGAGCCACCGAACGGATCAGACAATGACAAGAGGTCGGGAAGCATGAGCGAAGTTGTGTCTGGAGATTTGAGTCCTTCAATCAGTTTCTCTGAAGAATTAAGAGACGATAAAGGAGAATGTACTTGAGAATAGCAAGAACAATATCAGCTGTAGCGAAAAAATGTAAGAGGCCCAAATAAAAATACTGCCACTATAGCAAACAGACAGATGAATACAGGCTGCGCATGTCTGGTTTGGAGCCTGATGTACCTAATGTTTAGATCATGTACTTCCATACTATTATTTATTCATTATTATCATTTATTCATTTGACTAAGGATAAATGAGGACAATCAGCTCATGCTTTTTTTCAGGTATTGAAGACTATCTATATGTGTAGTATGGATCCACGGAGAGAGATATTTACCTGGTGCATCTGACAGTTCGAGGAGACCGAAAGGATCCGGAACAACCAACAGTGAAGCTCCTGAATCCACATCAATGAGTGTTGTTGGTCTTTCAACTAAGAAAAAGAAGCAGCAAAGATTTATAATACATTACGAAGCCGGACAATTAGCCTAAAAATGTATTATGGGAGGAAGCTGATTCTTTCAGTAGGTGTGTTTCAATACAAACTTGGCTGAAGTATTTCATTGCCAATTACAACAAAATCAAGTGTGTGTTTGTCATCTCTAGCTGGTATTAAAAAGTGACTATGTGTGCTTTAAATCCGGTTTTCCAATGTATTCACTTGCCTACATAAACATCAATTCCGTATGTGCATTTTGTATCACTCCAACAGACCAAATGCAACTCTATGAGCTCTGTCTCTAGACTGTGTGAGACTAACAGTGCTATCTAATACCATTTATGAGCAAATCAATTTCTCCTTTCACGTTAAAGGAAACACATAAAAAAGAAATCAGTGGCTATATTTGCTGAGCACATCAGCAGCTCTATCAGAACCCCTTTACATTAACATCATTACAGTAATGTTATTTAAATGTTGGCATTTCTCTCATTCCGACCAAACCTTTTATTTTATTTATGTGATGCACATCGGCAGCTTGCTTTCGAAAGCTTCTTAAAGCTATCAGATTAATGGAGCAGGTGCATTAACAGGTTTACATTACATTATATTCCTTTAGACCCGTACGGTACGATGCATTATGTGGCATCAGTACAACAGTGAGGTATTAAAGTGGGGAACAACTTATCAAGATATCCTTACTGTAAATCTCAGTCTGAGATACCTCGCCAAAGAAATGCTGTAACAAGCTGTGGGCTGTGGTGGACAGAGGGGGGTCATGTCCCCAAATTTTTGGAAGTTTGTAAAGTTTTTAACCTTGTTATCATGTCCATATTGTGTTTTTTATATGCTACGAGACATATCATGAGCGAAATAAGCACTAAACGCTAATGGCTGAGCATTTCCGCCTTGGAACTGCAGTGTTTCTCCAAAACACAGTCAGCCATGTTTTCATACGTCACATACCTAAAGAACCTATCCTGTCAGTTTGCAGTTGGGGCTTTGCATATCCTTAATGCTAAGGTGAAACGAGGGGTGTCGGAGAGGAGAAGCCAAGTGTTGCTACGTGACGGAATTTTACAAGCTAGCTAACTGTGGCCCTGTTCAGACCTGGTATTAACATACGTCCTCAGTGATCGGATCACAAGTGGACAGCTCTAAGTACAGGTGTGAACGCACTCAAGACGCATTGAGATCTGATCACACAGACCACATTCAGAGGTGGTCTGGGCCACATGTGACCACATTCTTTTAGCAGTGTGTACGTGAATGTGTCCTGGGCCACATTAAGGACGGCCTACTCAACTGACGTCCCGCTGGGATCCACGGGGTCTCTGCGTTCCTCATGTGAAGAGACGGGCAGACGCGAGCGCTTATCTGCCTCGAGGCATGGAAACGGCTTCTGTGCTCTACTGTATCCTGTCGGTACAACTGTATTGTATTAAAATATATCTTATCTATAGGCTACATATCTACAGACTATCAGACTAGGGACGCGAAGTGCATTATTATCATACTGTCAGAGACGTGTCGGTGTTTTTGTTCCGGTACTTTGCACGGAGCTGACGCCCGCCTGCTCTCTCTCATCCCCGGCTCTCTGAAGCACTGTTGACCATCAACCGGTAAGTGTATGTTTCTTGTGTTTTATCCGTTGAATGTGTGCAGAACGCTACATAATGTTTGCCAACGTTAGATTGCCAAGTTACATGATGACTCATGTCAAATGAAAAACAGTTTAACAAGATTAAATTCCTATCGTGTATTTGTTTGTTCCAGCCCCTCGTTGCCTGCTTTCATTAAGTGTTTCAAGCTTTAAAGCAGCTTTTCAAGCTCCCACTTTTCAATCTCGCCCTTATTGTATAATGAGTTAAATAATGAAGTCCAAAGACACCATTTTTTGAGGCAGAACCATGACATTAGAAGGAAAGTAGCTGTCAGACATACAGTATTTGCTTTTTATGAAAAATCTTAAAATGTGTTATGTCAGTCTGAACTGTGTTTGTGGGGACAGCGTGAGTTAGTGATGATGTTTCTAAAGGGTCTGTGGAGTTTGATGGGTCTGAGTCCGTGTAGAAGCAAGAAAAGAAGAAAAACTCTGATTCTGTAGAATATAAAGGAAAGAATGTTACATACGAGTATTTTGGGGTGTATTATCCACAGTTGAGGCCTGCAGGCCTGGTATCAACTCCTCTGAGGATGATGGCTCAATTTCTGAAGGTAGGTCTGGAAAAAAGGAAATGCACAGTTATTAACATTTTAGAACATAAAATAATACAACACATACACAGACAGTTGTACAAATGTAGTACCAGAAGGCATTTTGTCCTCAGTTTTGAATTCCTCTGCAGTGAGGTTGGAAAAGATGTCATCGTCAAATGGGTTCCATGCAGGCTGTGTGGGCGTGTTGGTGGCATCGCCAGTGGGTCCAGCTTTGTTCTGGTCCTGACCTGCATCACCAAAACCAAGCTCAACAAGCTCTACAAGCTCTACAAGCTCAACAAGCTCAACAAGCTGGACGGTGCTTGGTGGAGACGTAAGTGATCTACGGGTAAAAAAATATATATATATATATATATATCATAAATATAACAAAGAGGAGAAGATTTGAATTTGAGCTATTTTTCAAGTTTTATTCCAGTACATGTGCAACTTACTGGTTGAGGGCGGCGTCTCCATTAACTCCTTGTGGCTGCTGTGAGGAGTCGCTCACTGGAACTCCAGCAACGCTGCTCGCTGTTGCGTCACTCGGTGTGCGTTGGTGGCCTCGTTCTTCAGTTGTCTTTGGAGAAGCGAGTGGAGTCTGATCAGAAGGGGCACGGAGGGAAAGCAAAACCGGGGAGATCAAGACAAAGTCCAGAGAGGATCTCACAAGTCACAGAAAGTCTCACGGTGTTTAAATGTTAGACACAAATGTGTCGACAAGGGCTGTCCTCAACCAAAGAAATAGATAGTCGACTAACACGCAAACGATTTTGTCGACGAATGTATTGGTTGATTTAATCAACAAATCTGTAAAACTGAATTTCTCCACAAAGAATCACACAAAAGCACCACTTGAAATCTTGTGTTTACCAGAGATGTGCTCATAACTTTCTTGGAAATAAATCATTCAGCATGAAAAAAAAAAAGCATAAAAAAAGACTTATTGATTACAGAAATCTAAACGACTGATAAGTCGACTAACCTACTAGGAGGAGGCAGCCCTAGTGTCGACAAGCCATGTTATGAAGTTTTCCTTTCACTCATAGTCACATTTATTGGAGGCATAAAGTCTCAGACCAAAGAAACAGAAAAGGAGCTAAATGATTGACAGATTTAGAACGTAACAAACAGGGTTAGTAAATAATATTATAATATTTTCAACTTTTTTCTCTCAAAGTCATACCTAAGGAAAAATGGAAACAATAGACGGATGAAAAGAACACCAGGCCATGTCACTTAAAAAATGACGGTCAAATAAAAAGGAAGGAAAAGTAATTCATTCTGACAGCTCTGCAGTGATGACGCTCAGGCACTGTTTGAAGCTGGATGGTGACGAGCAGAAGGCCACTTACTGTCTCAGCTGCTTTTTGGCTGATCTCAGAGGAGGCGGGCTGAGCCGGGGCCGCTGACGGCTGAATTATCTGCTGCTGCTGCTGCTGCTGAGATACAGGCGGCTGACCGGAGGCCGGTTTGCTGGGTGAAGGCTGAGCCGCCGGCTGCTGAGCCTGCTTGCGTCGAGCCGGGCGTTGAGGTGGTGCCGGGCTCGATGGCGTCTGAGCTGCCTGCTGGGAGGTGGCGCCGACCACAGAGGGAGGTGTGGTCTGTTGCTGGACCACTGGCTGTGCTTGTGGTTGGACGTCAACCTTTGTCACTGGTGACACGACTGTTGCTGCTGCTGCTGCTGCTGTTGTTGTAGTCTCTGCTCCTGTAGCTGCGGCTGGCTGCACTGGCTGTCACACAAAGATATATGTTGTCACTCAAAGATTACAAACCGTCTCAATTAAATGTGTGCTCCTGGTCCAACAAGCAAGTGTGAATTTATATCTGCGTAGCACTCATACATATGGTTATTTACCTACTGTATGTACACCCACCCAGACACAAACAGCCAAACATGCCTCATACCATACCGAGTTTGCTTCTGTCTGTTTTCCTTTTTTTTGTGCACATTTTTGTATAGAAAGATGTGTTTTGTTGTCAGTATGTACCTGCTTCTGTGGAGCCACAGCCTGACTTGAATTGTTTTGTGACTGGATGAGTGGCAGAACTGAAGTCTGTGCCTTCTGTGACTGCAGAGCTGCAGCAGGCTGAGAGAGGTTCAAGCTGACTCCTGTGGGGATGTTAAAGAGAGCACAGACTAGGAATTACTCAACAGCATGGAAACATTTAATCTTAAAGTGATAGTTACGGTGTTTTGAAGAGGGGCTGTATGAGGTACTTATCCATAGTAGGTGTATTACTTACAGTGGGTGACGGACACCGGAGCAAAGCGATACAGTGATGTGGACGGGGACGTCAGAAAAATTTATTTTAGCCATCTAAAAGAAAGGCTCACCTAAAAAATTGATATCCGTGTAAGTGTACGCTATATTTAGAATATTTTCCGACGGGGAACTGAACTGAAAGAGAAACGTATCTATACTGTTTTTGGCATCTGAGCCGGCTGGCTTTGGAGTGAGCATAGATATGTTTCACTTTTAGTTCAATTCCCTGTTGAAAAGGAGAAGGAAAGGGCTGTCTGACTGCAAGATAAGGCGGTGAAAATATTCTTAATATAGCGTACAGTTAAAGGGATATACATTTTTTTAGGTGAGCCTTTCCTTTAGGCGGCCAAAATAAGTTTTTCGGCCGTCCCCGTCAACAGCACTGTATGGCTTTGCTCCAGTGCTCCTGTCTCTTTCTTGATGCTGGGGGCACGCCGGCTGTCATCTACTTTAAGTAATACACCTGCTATGGAAAAAACACCCAAACTATCTCTTTAACACTCATACAGAGGTGCGACAATGTAAAAATCAAGCAACATAAACAGGTTTACCAGAGCCTTGGATGGGATTATAATCTGTTAAATGCTGATAAAAGACATGAAAGTGATTCGCAACAGGTACAAAACTGATATGAACTGAAGCAGCGTATTAGAGTGTGTAAAAATCATTAAACAATCACTTTGGACCGGTGGTTAGATTGCTTTAATTTTCTTGAGCCTTAACCTGCATACTTGATCTGCTCCTGTTGAGAATTGCGGTATTCAACTTGTGCACAAAGGATTAAAGGGATTCCTGTCTTTATGTACATCTTTATTCAAAAGCTCAGTTTCTTTTTTTCCTGTGACGGAGAGGAGAATAAGGACGGAGTGCCGTACGTACCCACAGGCTGAGCTGCACCACCGGGGAGATTAGCCCGCTTGCGAGGGGTGAGAGCAGCAGGCTGGATGGGTAAGATGCCAGCCGCGGGCTGAGTATGGGCTGCTTTGGGCCTCTGGCGAGGGGTGATGGAGGTTTCAGTGGTGGGAACTGGATCCGTCAGTCTGGCAACAAGGGAGCATGTTGGCCTTCTTGTTAATCACGGCAAATAGTGTTAACATAATTATTTAATGAGTATCAGGATACTGCCTTTACCTAATTACTTCCACAAAATGTCGTGTTACTACAGCTTTAATGGTGACACAATGTAAGCAGGTCATGCTTGCCTGGGTTTAGCCTGGTTCTTCTTTGCTGCTGCAGCCTCGCTCGCTTTGATTGGCTCAGGAAGTTTAGAAGGAATCTGAGAATTCTGGATAATAGAAAGAAAAATGCAAAATCTTTAGAGGCAGCAGACTCAACGACAATAGTACAGACACAATTTGACAAAGCAAACTTCCTGATTGTGGCAGTTGGTAGCAATAATGAAGAACATCATCAGTGCTAACAAGCGTTTTTTCTACTGTTTGCAACTGATGAATTGGTGCAGATTATCCTCCCACAGTGTGACAACTGGTTGGTGAGGCAGCCAGCCCACAGCCGATACCACTGAATACGACATGAAAATCAATTCCTGATGAGAGAAAGCCGAGCATTTCCAAATGTTTCAGCTGACGCTGGTGCTGAGAGAGACTGACCTTCACATTCTGAACAGGGCAGGTCCGCTGAGCTAGTTTAAAAGCAAGGAAGGACACCTGGTAGATATCTGGTCTTTTCTCTGGGTCTGGCTCCAGCATGTACCCTGAAAAAAAACACCACATAGAAACAAGAGAGTTATGAAAGTCAGTAAGCAGATACTCACACTTAAGCCAAAAATGCATGCCGTTTGTAAAAACTGAATTAGATGTTGTTAAAAACATGAATTAGTGTTTAAGAAAGACTAACGAATGAGGCAGTGAAGATCATAAGAGTAGCGGGAGTTGTCTGGAATGGTGAAAGTGCCATCACAGATGGCCACCTGGCTTTCACCAAAGGGCAGAGTGAAGAAGCACACTTTGTACAGCAAACAGCCCAGCGCCTGGAGAAGACAATCACATGTAAGACCCACCGGCACACCAAACGCAAAGAAACACAGGAGGAGAGGAGAGCAGAGGAAGAAGAGAAGAGGAGAGAGGAAGAAGAGAGGAGAAGAGAAGAGAAGAAAAGAGATGAAGAAATGAGAGGAAGAAGAGAGAAGAGGAAGAAGAAAGGAGAGGAAGCGGAGAGGAAGAAGAGGAGACAACAGAAGAGGAAAGGAGAAGAAGAAGAAGAAGAGAAGAGAAGAGGAGAGGAGAGGATTGTTTGTTTTTTATAAAGAACAAACAATCACTAAACATCTGCTACTTAACAAGCCTACAGGTTTAATATTTTTTCTATTGGTTTTATTACTCATGGGCCATCATATCTACTATAAATCAGAACCATAAAAACAGCAACCATAAAAGATCGGTGTTAGTTTCACAAAGTATACCATAATCAATACTTTGATCATGTGTTACATCAATGGGGGCTATGGTGTTTAGTTTTACTAGCTATATTCAGTATGATATCATGATCATGATCATCAGAGAAGTCTTGTCTTCCTCCTCACTCACCCAGACATCTGCTTTTGTGGTGATTATCTTGTTATTGTAGAGGTTCACCATCTCAGGGGCACGATATGATAAAGTGGTGTACCTGAAAGGAAACGGGAATAAATTGGTATGAATAAATCAGGACAAAATTAGTAAGAAAACTACCCGTTTTTAATATGGCAGGGAACTAAAAACAGCCTACGCAGTATTGTGTGCTCACAGATGCACATCAAATACTAATGAAAGTAGTGACTTATTACATTTTTGCATCAAACAAAGCCTGTTTTGCGCACACGTCAGTGCTGTGCGGAGCCATATGAGGAGGAGGTGAAAAATCCAATTAGTCTATAAAATGACAACAAAGCTGCTCATGAATGAAAACCTGCTGACAGTTTTCTGTGCAGCCATAGCTACAAGGAGTGTTAATGAATGAGGGCGGCAAATATCGCCAAAGCAGACGAAAAAAAGGGGGTACACACTTTTTGATCTCTTCCTCCACGGTAGCCACTCCTTCAGTCTGCGGGCTCTGGAACTTGTTAGTGGCGCTGCCAAAGTCACACAGCACATAATGTCCCTTGTCGTGCAGGAGGATGTTCTCCACCTGTAGGTATATAAAAAGAGATGACACTCGCACACAGTCGCGTCGGAGAACAACATGAAAGGAGGCGACGCAGTGATTGACACCATTCTGTTAAATCAAACATGGGAGTTTCATGCCACCTGCAACATGTACACTTGAGATAATCATGAACACTCGAGGTGAGGCCTCCTTCACATTATGACATGCAGCTTTAAGTCAGAGTCAAAAATCTGCACTGCAATAAAATGTTTCCATATGGATTAAATCTATTGAGTGACAGTGACTTCCAATCTATGCGACAGCCACACTGCAGTTGACTGCGCTCTGCAGAAATGGAAAGGCATTTGAAGTATTTTGACAACTGACAATCTCCCCTCCTATTAGAGCTATCCATAATTAAACTCAGCTTCAGCTCACACAAACATATCAATCATGACTCTTCAAACACACAAGCGTGGTGATCCACAGTAGGTGTTGCCCCCTGAGTTAACGCAGAATGAGCCGCTCGTCCCGTCCGATAGACTGCAGAGCAGCAGAGCATTACGCAGGAGAAAACGTGTCACCTTAAGGTCTCTGTGGATGATGGGTGTCTTGCGCTGGTGCAGGCGAGAGACGGCATCGCAGGTGTCACAGAAGATCTGCAGCACCTCGGCCTCGGTGAAGCCGGTCTGCAGCCTCTGATTCATCAAATTGACCACCTGTCCCCCTGCAAAACAATAGAAAATTGATTCAGCTGAACAAACAACAAGGGGAAAATAGCCTCACTGGTGTATGATTAAACCTTAACTTGCGTGTGTTATTCCTTTAAAAACACTGATATTGTTCAAATCATTCTGAAAACTGCTAAACAAACTCATTCAGTGCAGCCGCAACACACTTCTCTTTCAGCACTCACCCTTGCAGTAGTCCATAAGTATGAGAACCTCCCATACATCCCTTGATCCCATAGCTGTGATACTGGAGTCCAGATAACCAACAATATTCTTGTGACCGACAAGGTCTTTCTGCAAGAACACAAGCACACATTCGAGAGCATTAACAAACCGATGCTCAATAAGCACAACTACTGCTAAGCTGTTGCATAGTCTGTACATACAACAACGCGACCGGTGAAGTGAATGGAAGCATTTCATAATGACTTGATTTTCTACATTCAGAGAAGATGCCACAGAGGTGACAACCTGATTTGCAACCCACAACATTTTTTTCCATATTATATAAAGAAGTTTAATACCATAATAACCCTTTTAATTTCATCTGGTCAGTATTTTGTGATGCAGTGTGAGGCCATCGCCTGCAGAGGGAGCTGCAATGGAGAGCTGAAATCAGGGATCTATTAGGTAATGAAAAATGTCAAGTACTGCAGCTGAGGTGAAGCACTGTCTGTCTGTCTGTCTGTCTGTCTGTCAATGTGTGTGTGTGTGTGTGTGTGTGTGTGTGTGTGTGTGTGTGTGTGTGTGTTTAAGAGAGCGAGTGAGCGAGAGAGAGAGAGAGAGAGAGAGAGACATAATGAGACGGAGACTGAGAGGTAAACAAAACATGTCATGATGAGATGAAGGAGAATGACACCAGACATCTTTAAACCTAATTTTAAGTCAGTTTGTGTTGGTTCCAAAAGCAAAACCAAGACCTATACGTAGAGCTGTCCCGAACACCATTTGTTGGGCTTCGAAGCTTCGGTGAGAAATATTCGAAGGTATTCGAAGCTCAGCGGAGCACCGCAGCAGGCCGACATGTTCTTCTGTCTGTCGGCCTCCATCTCCCGCGTGCCCGGGACAGTGCCGCTGCCGCACTACTGTGCACGCATCGAACCTCTACACATAATAAACAGCGATATCCATCTGAGAATAACTTATAATAATTCATGTTGAATATGAATAATGAATTATGTTGTGGGTTTCTTCCTTACTTCATGGGCACATTATTATTACATGCTAAAGTATATCCATCCATCTATCTATCTATCTATCTATCTATAAAATTAATTTTAAAAACGGAACCTTTGAATAGTGATTTGGAGGTTGAATACCATGGCAACGGTCAAGGTTTCAAAGCTTCAAAGCATTCGGGTCAGCCCTAGACCTAAGTTGTATTCTGTTGAATGTTTATACAATCAGCCATTTTTTGTAATTTGCTTCCATTACTTCCTTCCTTCCTTCCTGAGCGGTCCTTCAGACAGAAAAGAACAAACTCTGTCTGTGAACTCACTAAATGTCCAGCTACAACAAAAAATGCTTTAAAACTAGGAAATAACTCTTCAAGACTGCCGATAGAATATTTACATTTTGTGCTAGGCTACCGTTGCTTACATGACAATTATGCACTAAATAAATCACAGTCCTGGCTCTGGCATTTTTACCAGGTCAAGAGGTCAGGCAATACAGAGATAGTCTTGCTTTTTTACCAGCATACGATCCTTATGTACATTAAATTTAAAGCAGGGACACATTCAGCTTTTCAGACAGCATTTGTCATAAAGAACAAAGAACTTCAGAGCGTTTTACCAATCTCAACAATGAATGCTTAAAAACACAACATGTCATCATGAACTCGATGGTCCTTAAGAGTTGGTGTTCATACAAATCAACCCTGCAACTCATTCAACAATACACCTCAGGGGGGGAAGAGCAGAACATGCAAGACAATACTAAGAAAACAAAAACAAAGCACACCAAGAACCAGATGAGTAAATACAGTACAACAATCCAAACCACCCTGCTGCAGGCTGTATGTGAACCCAACTCTGCACATGTTGTTAGTCATTCTTGACAGAATAATCGAGAACTTGCATGTGTGGATTTCTTGGGAAATTTTAGGCACAATTTGAGTTTCACTTTGTTTTGTAGTTGCTTTCCACCCCCATAGAAACAAAAAAAAACAACCACACAAGCTCAGTGTGAGAACAAGCAGAAATATTTTATCTCAGCAACTCACCATTATTTGAATCTCGCATTTGCACACCTGCAGATCATGCTCATTGTTGACATACATCCTCTTCAGGGCGCAACGCACCCCTTGATTTGTTCGCACGAGGAACACAATTGCAAAGCCACCTGCAAGGATTGAGAAAGAGAGGAAACTGTCAGTCCTCAAAGAGATGATAGACACATAATACACACATTAGAAGATCATTACCAGATTTCACTACAATCAATACAAAATGCATAAGACTCTCACAAGTTTTCTTAGTGCATCATGATTTTGGAAATGTAGCCGACATGCTTATTTTTTTACACCCAATTACTTCCACAACTGTTGTAATCTGTGTCCATGTAGCCTTACATCAATCCGGACAATCGGGACCAAATGGTGCAGCCTTATAGCGTTATGTATTAGTCATGTCATCGCTGCAGGGTTTACGTCGAGGCCTACATTGAGGCCTAACCATCTGGTACAGCTCAGACCACAAATTCACTTTGCCGAGTTTGGTTGCGACAGAGTCATCAATTTTCAGGCAGACATTGCGGCTTATGCTGCATCCTCAACTTGACACGAGTGAGATGGTATTGTGTGGCACGGCAGCACTATAAATCTGCAAGAGATACCTACGAACATGGACGCAGGTTCAGGCTGAGGGTTTGCATCGATACTAATAATACTGTAAGGGAGATGTAGTAACCACAGCCTGTGTGGTTAAGACTAGTAGCTTATGTTCAATCAAAAGTCAATAGAGTTAAGGAATGTTTGAGTTTGACAATAGTCACAGTACATCACTGCAATATTCTCTCATTTAATCTTTATACTGTATTTGCATTAGCATGTGTGCGGTCTGTACAAAAACTACCAAGTACTGTTGGCTCACATGAAGTTCAAAGAAAGTGTTATTTAAAACACTACAAATGGAAATATAAGAATAACTAAAAGGTTGTATTCAAAATGATGAATAAAATGATGTTGTTTTGGTCTAGTACAGGCCTCCACTTCAGCATCAGTACTAGCAAACAATCCTGTGTGATCTACACAGCTTGCACTGTACACTAACCCTTCATTTATTCTTTTTAAAAAAGGGATCAAATTACTGCTCTAACTGTCCCGGCACCAGGTAGGTCTCCATCTCCTTGAATCACACTTCTGAATCACAAAACATCTGACAGGACACTGTTGTATTAGTCAGCTGAGAGAAAGCAGCAGGCCTCTTTCTTTTTTCTTTTTTTTGCATTTATGTATCCAGGATACATAAGATGCAAAAGCTGCATCACTCCTGTGGGGATGGCATAAGGTTACATCTCTCCATCTCTGTCATGTGACTGGTGCATTTGGGCTTGAAAGGAAACACATCTAAGCTTCATGCATGAAAATATAAAAAGAAAACAAACAAATGACATCATTCGGCCCTGTGCAAACCCCTTCTTCTTCTCACCTTCAGCAATTATCTCCTCAACAGTGACTTGGTGTCGCCCGACAGTGAAGGCTCTGCCAATGAAATTTCCTCCTGCATGGCTGGACCCAGAGCTGCTGCCACCTCCTCCAGAACCAGGCCCAGAGTTCACCAACTCACGACGAGAATCAAAGAACTTCCTCATGTTGTCAGAATAAATGACAGACAGGAGGGAGGGGAGGTTTGTGGCTTCAATCACAGACACACACACACAGATGAGGTTGCTTGTTTATAGATAGATAATGCAGGTCAGATTGTAAAAACCTAACAAAGTCTATTTGCAGTGATGCCTCTTTGTCACTTATGATGTGGAGACAACACAGATTTCTGGTGGCCAGTTGGTGATATAGCTAGATAGCTGTTATGTAAGTGAATTACACCACCCAGGAGGCTAAAGCATCATCTCCAGCAGAAAGTCTTTTTCTTTAGCTATCCATCCAGCTGTTCCTGATGTTCAGGGCTGCTGCTGCTGCTGCTGCTGCTGCTGATGATAACATGAGGTCCTTCTCCATCTCGTCTTCCAGCCATTACAGAGCGAGCTAGCTCAGTGCTAGCTACTTAACGCGCTATGACATTTCGTGTTAAGGTTATCCAGGTTATCCTCTGAAGATAATGTCTTCCAGTGCGATGTGTCCGACGTGTAATGTGTCTTGTAGCGTCACCAGAAACAGTCTTTCCATCCTCAGTGCAGAGAAGCCGCGGTTAGATGGCACATAGCTGAACCGTCGAGCTATTTAACTAACATTACATTAAACTGAGATTTTTTTTGGGTTAAGCTAGCGCATTAGCCTCGATGAAGCCTTTTCATCAAGAACAAGACGACAGGAAAACCTCCCGTCTGTCTGTCTGTCGCACCTGGAGCTGCGGAGGATAATCTGACATCTACTAAAACAGTATAGAGGTTTCAGCCCAGCAGCCTAATCTCTGCAACCACAGCAATCTTTGGCTGCCAGCAGATATCGCAACATCCTAGCTGTTGCTGTTGACGCGCGGACGGAATTGTGGGTAATGTAGTTCAGAGCGCAGCTGCAGCCTTCCACGCCCCTCCCCCTTTTGACGTAATGTGGTCATAATGCTGCGTTCAAGTCCTATCGCTCAGCCCCGTATTCAAGAAGGTTTTTTTAATTTAAAAATGAAATCCAAAATAAATCTATATCTTTCAACTTCTGTTTGAAAGAAATAAAAAAAGACCTTTTAAACAACATCATTGAAAAAAATATTTAAAAAAAGTGTTATTTACTGTGGTGGCAGTTTCTGTTAAAACAAGACACAAACCAACGTAACAACTTGTCTTTCAGTGAATTTAATAAAAAGGCATACATTAATAACTAAAACATCTGCAGATGGACTCACGAGCACAGCCACCTGTTGTGGACTGTGGCAAATGAGCCCCGAATACAAAGAGTAGTCAGTATTTATACATTTAAAGCATAACATGAAGATAAGTGCAAAGAAGAGAAGGATAGAAAGTATACCAATGCGTCAGCACACAGCAGACAACAGAGCATCACAAGACATAACAAGTATTTCAGCAATCTGTTGTTTGCAGTTACAGAGAACTAAAATGTCAGGTCACTGTTCTATGGTGACGAAATTGAACATGTGAGGCCCTGAGATTATCTAAAGGTACAGTGTTAAACTGCAGATATGAAAATTGCCATTACATTACATAAATGGAAATTTAGGAGTTAGGGTTTGGGAAAGCCACTTCCCAATAGAAAGTACCCTATAAATCAGGGGTTCTCAACCTTTTGCAACTGAAGGCACACTTGTGATTGTCAAAACATTTCCGAGGCACACCTTCCCAAATAAATGAGTAAAAAACCTAACATGTTTATACAACAAATAATAAACTGGGCTGTAGATATGTGTTATGTCACTGTCAGCTGTAATGACCAAAATACATATTCTGCTTACCCTCAGTGAGACACTTGGGCTTGCCTCTGGGAAATAATGAGATCAAGTCGTGGTGGGATGGGTGAGAGGCTGACACGCAGAGTAGCATTCAAAGTTGCTTTCAGTTTGTTCCTTGCCTTTGATTTTGTGACAGTCACAATGGAAAACCCTGACTCACATAAATAGGTGGTGGTGAAAGGCAACAGAAATTTGATTGCCCGTAAATCATCATTTAAAGTATAAATGATGATTTTGTTTATATTTAGCTTATTACTATTACATTCAATGCATTGGGTTTAAATAGATCATAACACAATCTTACTAAATATCTAAGGTTTGAACACTTAATTGTTTTGTTTATAATTTTTTTTATTGTGGGGCCGCAGTTTGCACCAATTCAGTAGAATGACCCATATACAGTATAAGATATATTTTTCTGTGAGAAGGTGTTGTGTGAATTATCTATTTAAAAGTCTGTCTGTCCTCAGTTCGGTATATATGAGCAATAAGAAAACCGTTCACACCACACTGGATTCAGTTCGGATATATATCAGGAATATCATTATCTGCAAAGTGTCTGATATCTCCCACTTGGTGAAAGGAACTGCAGAAGACTCAAAACGTTACATACACGTACAACAACATACGCGTTGGTCACTTTTGTGTCACTTTTGCAATGTAAATACTGTAAACCTACTGTTATGAAGATAAGATAAGATAAGATAAGATAAGATAAGATGAACCTTTATTAATCCCCGGAGGGAAATTCAGGTGTCAAAGCAGCAACATCAGCAAACAGTACAATACTGGAGAGTAGCACTAAATGAATGCAGATGCTCTGGATTGTTTTATGGATGTTTTAGGTTGTTTTATATTTTTTTTCTCAGGTATTGTTTTATTTATTGTAGTATTTATCAATTGTACTATTTTATAGATTTTAAGGGCTGAGAGAGAGAGCCAGGGTAAAATGCATTTCATTGCATTTCACTGTACACTGTACTTTTAAATGCATATGACAAATAAACTTGAAATTGAAAAATTGAAATTGAAAACAGAGTGAAACACAGGAGAGGTGAAGGTATACAAAAAATTATTAAAAAAAACAATAATAGAGTTATAAAAGATACAGAGTGAATGGGTGAACATAGTGTGTACAGTCCGTCAATAAATAAATGCAGTATGTACAATAAATAAATGTAATATGTACATATGTGCAGTCTATAAAGTGGTATATAGGATGTATAGTGTAAAGTAAGTGTAAAGTGCGCCAGTGGTTAGAGTCCAAACGTATACGAGCATTAAGAAAAAACGTTCACACCACACTGGATTCAGTTCGGATATATATCAGGAATATCATTATCTGCAAGTGTCTGATATCTCCCACTTGGTGAAAGGAACTGCAGAAGACTCAAAACATTACATAAATGTACAACAACATACACGTTAGTCACTTTTGTGTCACTTCTGCAATGTAAAAACTGTTAACCTACTGTTACGGATATGTGCAATAACATGCTGATCACTCTGTGCAATAATTATCTGATGCTGTGCAATAATTATATAATTATCGGACGGACACTTTGTGCAATAATCTGGCAAAACTGTCATCTCATCAATATAGATATTGTATTTTTATATTTTATATTGTATTATCTTTTATATTTATATTGCACTACCTCTTTTTTTTATTGTATTATCTTTTCATTAGCACCTATGGGATTGGCACAATCTAATTCCGTTGTACTACACAATGACAATGAAGGGCTTGAATCTTGAATCTTGAATCTTGAAACCAGTGGCAAAATGAATGCTGGTGGTTACATGGTAAAAAAAAATCAATATTAGAAATAGGGCTGTCACGATATCAGATTTCACTACACAATTATTGTGGACAAAATAATTCATGATAACGATAATATCGCAATATCTATAGAAAAAAATAAAAATAAAAAATACATCTTTAACTTTGTTTATTGTGTGTTTTTGTCTCTTTTTTGTGCAAATTAATTACACTAAAAAAAATGATTGTAGGGAGGTGGAGACAGAGAGAGTCTATAACCATAACTGTATATATAAAATTATTTAAGAGGCACTGGTGATATTATCATGTGTATTATTAACATGATATCAATATTTCCTTTTTAAATTTCATGGTTATTGTCAATACCGGTATATTGCGACATCCCTAATTAGAAACGATACACACAGTCTGTATCTAGATTCACTTGTTTCTCTACAAATGTGTAACACAATATAATAATCTAATTTAGCCTATGTGGTAGGCCTGCAGTATATCTACCAGTGGTAGAGAATTACTAATAGCCTCCCACTGTAAAATACTTAAAGTAGGCTTAAATGTTGCTTAAAGGGAGTAACAAAATTATATCATTAGATTATTATTACTCATGCATTAATGTAAAAGTAGGATTGTACTGTTTTAGTTGGTTGAGGTGGAGCAAATTTTTAAAATTATTTTGTATAGGACTGCAACTAATGATTATTTTCATTATGGATTAATCTCGGGATTACTGTTACTGTTAAAGCCTACTATTATACTATTATACCCTGCTATTATGTATTATGTCATTATATTATTATAACTCGTCCATTAATGTAAAAGCAGGATTGTACTGTTTTAGTTGGTTGAGGTGGTTGTGTAAGACTACAACTAAAGATTATTTTCGTTATGGATGCATCTGCTGATTATTTATTTGCTGATTGTTCGGTTTGTAAGAATTCTCAAAATATTGGGAATTGGCGTCATAATTACCCAGAGCTCAAAGTAAGTACTTTATAGCTTTTTTAAAGAAAAGGAAAAGCATCAAATCCTCACATTTATGTAGCTGAAACCAATACATTTTCTGTCAATCGACTAATTTATTAATAGGGGTTTAAGAAATAATCAATACACGAGTATCATGATATTATGTTGTGTGATACTGTATCGATTCTCCAAAACACTGGATTAATGGATTTTTAATTAACCTCTTAAAAATCCAACGTTGTAGCGGGCTCAGTTTTAAAGCTAGAGTGAAGATACGGGTATCATATGAAACTAGAAAACATAAGGAATCCATTGGTTGGGAAGGAGGCTAAATAACGCTCCAAAGTTGCACTAAATTTTGACGAGGAAAAAACTGGCATGGCGATTTTCACAGGGGTCCCTTAAACTCTGGCCTCAAGATTTGCGAATGAAAAGTCGTTCTATGGGTACGAGTTTCCCCTTTACAGACATGCCCACTTTATGATAATCAGATGCAGTTTTGGGCAAAAACAATGCAGTTTTTGCATGCAATGTTATTTTTGCCTATTCTAAATGCTGTTTTTCTGGTATGATCTCTTAAAAATTAAATTAAAAAATAATCGCAATATATCGCCTTGCTTACAGTATCGCAATATATTGAATCGTTACCCCTGTATCATGATACGTATTGTATCGCCAGATTATTGTCAATACACAGCCCTATTTATTAATGGACTAATCTTTCCAACTGTATTGTTGGATTGTTTAATTTAACAAAACATCGTGTAATGTATTTCAGTCTGTGGGGTGGATTTGTGAGTAGGGTTAGGTGATGGGTTGAGTGGAGCACAAATATAAATTAATTAAAAAGCTATACAAAAAAGATATTTTTGGGAGGTATATGGTTGAGGAAGAGTTGTGATAAGGGTTGCGTTAAGGGTTGGTTTATATCTACTTTTTAAACTCCGGATGGATATGTGGGTTGTAAATAAACTTGGGATGCTGTTCATATATTTAATGGAGGAGAAGTGAGAAAGGGGTAGGGAAATATAACTTTTAATTCTACCTACTCCTTTTCCGGACACTATTACTCTTGTTTTGTTTGTTATTATTTTGTATCTGTTTGTATTTATTTTTATGTTCGAAATAAAGTCATTCATTCATATTTTATAGATCTTGTATGTTTTGCATGCAAAAATCTTGATTTGTAAAGTAACTAAAGCTGCACCAGTAGAGACTGTGCACTGGACATTGTACGGCTATGTTGTGCTTGGTTTTGAATTGGGCTGGGCAGCTATTAAATATTATAATTCTACTGTAATGATATGGTACTGTTGACATTCACAATTGCTACTGCAACCAGTGATAGAAGTCTGTTGTCATGTTTATTTTATACTAAACATAGACACAAATTGTGTGAATTTATAATAAATGCAATTTCTAAGTTTGCATTTAGACATCCAGTTAAGCCAATTTCATCAATGTGAAAACTCATAAAGCAGTGTAAAAAAATTATTTTGGTTATTTTGATTTCAACTAAAGTTCAAGCTGTGGAAATGATTCTCGTAATAGATATACAAGTTTGCAATGCATGTCTGAAAAAGAGATTTCACAGCTCTTAACCGTTGCCCTGTGTTTTTTAAATCATAAAACATCTCTTTCTGACACATGAATAGGGTTGTAACGCTACGAGATTTTCACAGTAGGCTACAATAACCATCTCAGAAGATCACGGTTTCACGGTTTACAGTACAGTATTACACTATTATTATTAGTAGTAGTACTAGCATTATTATCATTATGTTATATAACTAAAGTTATTTTAGTTAGTTTACATGTTAGCAGCACTATAGCATGTTAAATTAACTATTAAATGAAAAATAACATCAGCTGTGAGCTTATAAAATAATGCCCTATGATTATTAACAATTAACATATAGCGTACTGTATTTATTTATTTTTATGTTCGAAATAAAATCATTCATTCATATTTTATAGATCTTGTATGTTTTGCATGCAAACATCTTGATTTGTAAAGTAACTGAAGCTGTCAAATAATTTTCATATTTGAAGTAAAAAGAAACAAAAAACTACAATATTTCCTAATAGTTGTAGTAGTGCCGACAGTCCATGAACGCAGCATCACAAGGAGGCTCTAGCATCCCAGTGGGTGGGACGTGAAAGCAGCTGGAAGTTTTATAAGGTTTAGTTTTCCGGTACGTTGACGCTTTAACCTCTCCGTCGGGCTTCACTCGGAGTACTTTGTCTTCAGGACAGGTAGGTGTTGTTCAGGGTGCAGTCGGTCATGTTTTCAGGGTGGTTTTCGGTGTTTAATTCGTCAGAGCATAGAGCTCAGACTGAGGCGGTGAGTCTTCTAGTCTGCAGGGTGTGACCACTAACTTCATGCCAGCTGAACTGTTACAGCTCTGCTTCCTGGATCACTTTAGATGAGACTTTTTTTCTTTTGCATTTTAATAATAACTCAATTAAGCTATCCTGAACATTATAGTGTAGATTTGTACGGCTTTGGGTTATACATTTAATCATAATAGTTGTAATAACTTTGGAAACATAGGGTGAAGCCTTTTCAGCGTACAGAGGACTACCCTTTCCTACTATTGCTCAATTTTCAACTCTCTTACACAATAAAAATAAATTAATAAAATGTACTTGTTAGAGGGTTATCATTGCTTTCAAAGTAAAAAAAAAAATAAACATGAAATATACTAATGAATTTGACATTAATGCCCACTAATTAAAAAACAGTTGCATCCAGATATAAGTTTGACAAGTTAATGACCTTCAAACACTGAAAATTATCAATGAACACATTTACACAGGAGTTGATTTTAATACACTGTGTTGACACACTACTGTGGTTACTACGTGGAGCTACTGGGTGTTGTAGTCAGAAGAGGATTTTAGTATTTACACCAGTTGTCCTTCTAGAAACATGATCCACTTTGTGTTTATTTACACTCTGTGGTCCCTTACACATGAAGTGTTTTGTAGGAGTTACCTGGCCTGTATTGACATCACAAACCACTCTGTTGACCTACACACACACAGTTCAGGCCACAATGTTTGATAGGTAAATGTCTTTTTTGTCTGATTAGTAATACAAACTGTAATTTAAAAGGGAAGTCTTGTCAACGTCTCACCTTTTTAGAACTGCTTTTAACGTGTTATTAATATTGTGTGTTTTATATTTTTATGATGTCCTTGTTTTATGATCATTTTCTCTGTGTAAAGTGTCTTTGAGTATCCAGAAAAGCGCTATATAAATGAAATTGTATTATTATATATAAAAACATCTGGGCTGTTTCTGCAGGCTTGTAAACTAAATGAGTCTTCTCAATGTGTTTTAAAACGTATTGGATTTTGACAGATATATGATAACTCCCATCAGTGGGTAAGTTGATCTCTACCTGCAGGAAAACAGGAAAGAGTGGAAACCCTACTACCTGTGCTCTCAGTGGAGTAATTACACAGGTGTGTCCAAACAAACACTAAATGAGATTAGCTCCCGGGACGCCGGCACAGATGTGGGACACAAGAGAGCCCGGGGCCAAATGTGTGTGACGGGAACCCTCTCTGATGAAACGGCATACAATATTGATCAGAGGTTAATGAGGGTCACGTTCAGAACTGCCCCCTAAAACCTGATGCTGCAGCTAATTAGTTTTTTGTTGTGCTATAAACTGGTTCTTGTGTGAGTGACAAATTATGCATTTACTCTTTTGTAGCTTTCTGCACCTCCAGTTTGGAAATCTTCACTCTTCCTACAATGGCAGCGGTAAGTCCGTCTCATGGCTGCTGTCCCACCTGTGTGTGCACAACAGACAACTTGTGTAAACAACATTTACATTTATTTGCATCACCAGTAGAGACTGTGCGCTGGACATCGTACGGCTATGTTGTGCTTGGTTTTGAATAGGGCCGGGCAGCTATTAAATATTATAATTCTACTGTAATGATATGGTACTGTTGACATTCACAATTGCTACTGCAACCGGTGATAGAAGTCTGTTGTCATGTTTATTTAATACTAAACAGAGACACAAATTGTGTGAATTTATAATAAATGTTATTTCTAAGTTTGCATTTAGACATCCAGTTTAGCCAATTTCATCAATGCGAAAACTCATAAAGCAGTGTAAAGAAAATCCTTTTAGTTATTTTGATTTCAACTAAAATTGCCTGATGATTCTCGTAATAGATATACAAGTTTGCGATGAATGTCTGAAAAAGAGATTTCACAGCTCCTAAACGTTACAACCCTACTCATGAAAAGATGATGCTGTTTACTTGCTTTATGTTTTAGCATTATAGATTTGGCTTTCAAAGGTTCCCTCCAGATGTTAAATACTCTGCTTTGAATTATTTGTCGTTTTTTTTTTTACAAAAAAAGCTCCATAAACTATTTGCACATTCTTAAAAACACATCTCCTCCTTCCTATATAAAAATCCAGAATCTTTCAATATGCAAATATAGTTTTCATTTCGGGCTGCACGGCGGTGCAGTGGTTAGCACTGTCGCCTCACAGCCCCCCGTGTTAGTGCGGGGTTTCTGTTCCTCCCACAGTCCAAAGACATGCAGCTGAGGTTAATTGACTCGTAGGTGTGAATGTGAGCGTGAATGGTTGTCTCTATGTGTCAACCCTGCGATAGTAGAATGTTTTCATTTCAAAAGTTTAACTAACTACTGTCTCCTACTTCACTGAAAACATGTCAAATATGTGCAATGGATGTTTCAGACCCCTACACCTTGAACTCAGATTTACACAGAAACATTCTCCCTTCGGCACATACATCTGAAAACAGCCTTCTAGTGTCAAACTGCAAATACGTCATTCTGCACAGTGAAGGTCAAACATCCAAGTGAAAGTAACAATAAGCAAAACACATTGGAGTGAAAGGGGACTTTAAGCTTTGCGTCTGCTCATTTTATTTTGGTTTAATACTATTAACTGTTTTTTTGTCATTCATGATCAGATTGGAAACCGTGGAGTGGTGACTGAGGCGGCTAGTTTTAACGCAGAGGCGGATGCCGCGACTCTCAGAGAAGCCATGAAGGGAGCTGGTGAGTGATCCAGAAACCATCATCAGCTAAAGATATGTTTCACCGTGTCATTAAGACTAAGCTTCCATGAGGGGAAAAAAATATTCTTTCCTCTCCAGGAAAGTTTGAAAAGTAAATTCAGCGTTGCTCAGTGCTTGTGTTGTCATGGCAGCTTTCAGTTTTCATAGCCCATTCATTCAGCTGAGTGCGTCCTTGTACTTTGCCTCGCCTCACCTCTACACACTGTGTTGTAAAGCTTCCTCTTCACTCCTAATATGGAGGGAAATTAATCTGGACTTTGCTGATCATGCAAGAAGTAGTAGTAAACTAATTTCATTATGGGTGGCATTGTTCTGAAACCAGGTATGTGCCGTTCAAAGAGGTTCACCCTAACAAAAATTCAGGAGTGCAAAACAAGAAACCATTTATTTCACTGATATCTAGGTCATAGCGTGGAATGTTGATGCAGTTAGCATTTGTTAGCTTAATCACCTTCCCCTGACTCTAGTTTGAGCGCAATTGGAAACAGATGGTTTCCATGTCGATGCCAACAAACAACTGCGTGTTAGGATCATCTCCAGGGTTGCAGTGCTCCCGCCTGATTCTATGTCCTACACACTGGGGCTCCAAGAACAGGAATATATGAATATATTTAGAGCTGCAACAATTAATCAATTAGTTGTTGATTATTAAAATTAATCAACAACTATTTTGATAAATCGATAAATCAGTTTGAGTAATTTTTTAAGAAAAAAAAAAATAAAAATCTCTGATTCAAGCTTCTTTAATGTGAATATTTTCTGGTTTCTTTCCTCCTCTAAGACAGTAAACTGAATATCTATAAGACATTTGAGGACGTCATCTTGGGCTTTGGGAATCACTGATCAACATTTTTCACCATTTTATAGACTAAACAACTAATCGATTAATTGAGAAAATAATCGACAATGAAAATAATCGTTAGTCGCAGCCCTAAACATTTAAGATGAATATAAGTTAAGGTTTCTATATTGTATTATTTCTTGCAGGCACTAATGAGGCAGTCATCACCGAGGTCCTAGCACGCCGTACTATTGCCCAGAGGCAGCGCATTAAAGAGGCCTACAAACAAACAGTGGGGAAGGTGAGTGTTTTGACTGAGCTGTGCTCAAAGGCAGCAAACAAATTCTTTTTTATGAGTGTGTTTTTCACCATAAGTCAACATGCATGGAGAAGCAGAAGAAGAAGCAAAGAAATGACAACTAGAGCAGCAGAAGAATTTGAAAAAAAAGCAGCTTTGTTGGAGACTATTGGCAGCAGCAGTGGATGTGTCATCTCTTATTCCATTGTGTTGGCTCCCATCTCTCTTTCACTTCAGGTTGCTGTGCTAACATAGTGCTGATAATGTGTAAAGTTAACCATTAACTGTAAAGCAGAAGTGAATACCCCCGTAAACAAAGATCAGGACAGAGAGAGCCTTGTCTTCTGTAGGAAGGGAAAATGTTTCCCCCCATAAAAAAAACGTACGCTTCTCACTGACCGTTTCTTTGTTTCAAGATTATATGGATCAATATATTAACTATTAAGGAAGTTGGATGTTTATTTTATTGACATGATGAGATAATAACCAGCCCGCTGTGTAGTGTCCGGCAAGAGGTCGATAAAGTTATCTGAAAGCTCCACTGAGGGAGCTGCAGTAAAGAAAGCAAAGATTGTGAGAGGAATCCTCGCAGGCAGAAAGAGTGAGTCATGTTGCACACGGCGACGCCCACATGTGGTCGTACAGGCGAGTTTCACAAAACTGTGTCCAGAAACCACACCCTCTAGCGGAGACACAAGTCCTGCTGCTGGAATGTGTGAAGTCATGTCTCATGATGTCCACACTGGCAGCACAAATAACCCATACATAAAGCCAAGATCTACTTCTTTTAATGTCAAAGATAATTAGCTTTAATTACCTCTTGATTGATATTATTGAAGTGCTGGGGGACGACTGGTGGGCTGTTTTTTCTTTCCTGTTTAATCCATCTGCTCCCGTCCTCCTGCAGGACCTGGCTGATGATCTGTCCTCCGAGCTGAGTGGGAACTTCTGCAGCGTCGTTCTAGGTCTGCTGATGCTGGCGCCCGTGTACGATGCCTACGAGCTGAAAAGTGCAATGAAGGTCAGAGATTAGGATGAGTCTAGTGATAGTCTATGTTTTTCCCCGTTGTCAACAAAGCAAATGAAAACACCAAAACCAGCAATGAATTCATCCTCAAAGAAATATTATACAAAACCCAATTTATCTTATTCCTCTGTGCCGTAGAGCTTCATTGTTGTCCAAAAACACATCAGTCAGACACCATTGCACTTAGGGATACCACGGTACCAGATATTTAGAAGTCAATACCAGTAAAATTCCACGATTCTCGATACCAATTTGATACCACGGTAAAAAAACAAAAGTAAAACAATA
The DNA here is from genome assembly GCF_015220745.1 of Sebastes umbrosus. Lineage (NCBI taxonomy): Eukaryota > Metazoa > Chordata > Actinopteri > Perciformes > Sebastidae > Sebastes > Sebastes umbrosus. The sequence goes on from NC_051287.1 coordinate 20,345,635, forward strand.
AATCCCATGTACTTCAACATACACTCCTTTATTACAGTTTGCATACTGGTTTATGGAAGTTGGTTTGCTAGGAAGTTAAACAGGTCATAAGTCCCTCTCTATTATCTATTTTATATTGCTGTGAAAACATCCCCTTTATGTTACTGTATTTAATTATCAATTCATGAATTGATAATTAATTAATATTTTATTTATTATTGAAGAATTTATTATATTTTAATTAATATTCAAGTTTCTTGCCAAAAATGACATTTTACAATATTACATTTGAACACATCATGATGCTAGAATTTACCTTACCTTTGCCCAATACGCCAACATTTTTACTGAATATAGCCTGAACGCATCATAATGTAATTCAATGGCACCTCCTGTTAACATTAACTAGCTCTCTTCCTGCCAATTTCAACACGGAGTTGTTGTTCACAATGGGGAAAAAAATAGGGTGCATCCCCTTGACGCATCGATAGTGAGTTTACAGCGTCCCAAATACATTTTCTATCGTGCCCTGGAAAACATTAGTCTCGAGCCCTAATGGTACCTGGGGTACTGTAGAAAAATGAGTACAGAGTTCAGAATTTATCGGAAAGTATCGGTTCTCATGACATCCCCTAGTGGCACTGTGTGACATGTTCCTTCATTGTGTATTAATCCGTGACTGAAAATAGTCCCAAACACAATTTACACCTGTTTGAGTAACATTTGCTAAAAACTACAGTGCCCAGCTGTTTAAGAAAATATTTTTTGTTTGTTTGTATTAGTGACATGTCTCTTCAGTACATGTAGGAACAAATGGGCTTGGGGCCGAGAGCCACAGTGCATATTTATTTTTGCTTTACACAGCCTTTAAGCTACGTTTCCTTTAGTTCATAAACTTGTCTCATGTTTTCAGTGAAAAGCATCACACCCTCCTCGTGTCTTCATCACTTGTTTTTAACCCATAAACATTCATCACCAGGGGGCTGGAACAGAAGAGGCCGGTCTCATCGATGTTCTGGCTTCAAGGTCAAACGCTGAAATAAAAACCATCAATGCGTTCTACAAGAAAGGTAAGTGCGTCACTTCTGTGAATTTATGACATCAGGTCGTGGTACACCTCAGTGTCTGTTTGGTGCCTATGGGTTCTGTATGATATCCGATATTGTGTATCAGTGACTGAGCCTCTGTTCTTTATTTGGAGAATCGGAGATGCAATGACATCCGTTACTAGAAAACAGTGGATGGCATAAATTATTCATAAACGCCATTGCTGCTCTCCATGTGGCTCTATTTATTGTTTGGGTATTTGTTCTTGCGGTTGCAATGACAGCAGCCGGCAAGTATTTTTAAAATGTCTTTCAATGTGTATAAATAAATAGTTTATTGTGTAGTGTTTTGTTACATGTTTTGTACCACTTAAACCAGCATAGTTGGTGAATTCAGATCACAACACAATGAATATTAATAGAACTGTATTCAGTTGTAAATGTGCTTTCCAAACATTACTTTTTGTACTAATCTCATAGATACACAGCCACCACCTACTATATGGCGTTATATGAGATTTCTGTCGGTTTCTATTGATTTTTTTTGCCCAATAGTCATTACAATTGAACAGGTATTCGATTCCATGCTTTATATTTTAACTTCTTTTCTTATGCGTTTCATGGCAGAACATGGAAAAGACTTGGAAGACGCCGTGTGTGGGGACACATCAGGAATGTTTCAGAGGGTTTTGGTCTCTTTACTGACGGTGAGCAAACATTAATAACCTCTCCTAGCTTGGGCCAATGTAAATCTTATATGCCACATTATTACAGATCATATAAAAATGGATTATATGAAATTTTTAATAAAATTCAAGTTGATGAAATATTGCAGTTCAAGTAAAAACAAAGTAAAGCTTATAAAAGTAGAGTATAAGTATTCACTTCCTTCGCTGGAAAACTTTATGAGATTGATTTCCATTTCATTTAGAGTTGATTTATAACAATGAAAGTATTTTGAAATTCTTTTGGAGTCACAAGATGACTTGTAAAAAGTCAGTAGGAAGTTCAACTACCTTATCAACCGTTATCTGTTTTGGTAACAGGAAGCTAGAGTTACTTCTGTGTCATAAAAACAAAATTTGTCTTCTTTTTTTTCATCTCCAATGTTGTGCAATTCTACTCTGGTTCTCTCTTAAGCTGCTTTGTCTTCCGCATTGCAGGCTGGACGGGATGAAAGCGACAAAGTGGACGAGGCCCAGGCTATTTTGGATGCCAAGGCAAGAGTTCAGGTTCTTTAAATGAAAATATGGGTTTCAATTATGACAGTTTTTTAAACATCTGTTATTTACAGGATATCTATGAGGCTGGTGAGGCTCGATGGGGAACGGACGAGGTTAAATTCCTCACGGTGCTCTGTGTGAGGAACCGAAACCATCTGCTGCGAGGTATTCTTGCAGCACATTCACAAACTTAATGTCCTTGTGTTCATAAGTGTTGTGTGTCACATGAAAATACTTCCTTTTACTTAAACTAGCTACAGAAGTCATGTAGTAGACTGGGGATTTTAGGGACCCTTTGTTCCAGTTTAATGACCAAACACTCACTCTCTTTAGCCCCTTTCTCACTGGACAAAAAACCCACCAACACCCACTAACATCTGGCTTTTGCCATCAGAGGGAAAGGTTACAAACGCAAATTTTCTGTGAAGCATGTATCTAGGCTTGTATCGTTTTGGACCAATGACGTCATTGCAGACGCCCAAAGCCGAAATACAGTTGTGAACTTAGTCCTGAATAAAAACGAATAATGTCTCCCATCTATCATTTTCCTTTAGTTACACAACCACATTCACTGCCCTCTGCCCGGTTAAACCACTGCCACATATCTGGAATATATATGTGCCTGTTTTACATTCTTTGACCAATAGGTGGTTTTGTGTGCATATAAAGTCCAGATGAAGCCTCGTGAAATGAACCCTTTTGCGAACCGATTTACTGGGGAGCTTCAGAGCTTCATGAAGCTTCATCTCGCCGTCACTAATGGAAACATGACACCCGGGTGGACACGCTAATTCTCTCCCCTTTTCTGATGCAATGCTTTGTGACGCACATTGAAGTGAATATATAATAAATGAAATCAACAGGGACATTCAATTAATATGCTTTCTTCAAAACCACCATACTCCAGTCAGACAACAGTCATTTTACCTCGCTGATAATCTTAAATCTCTAAAAACACTAAAATATAACTAATCAAAACCGTCTTTGTCGGTCTTTCCACTATCCCAAAAATCACCAACTCTGGTTTGAGAGTTTGAATAAGAGACTGAATAAGTAACATTTTAATTTTATCAACCCTGCTTCCGGTGCCGGCCGGCGCGTCTTTGACGTCGAACGTGACACATCAGCAAAACAACAACAACAAAACAGTGCAACGGCACGGCATACTCGCAACAGGAAAGGAGTCTATCGCCTATTTTTAGCAGGTTTTCCTGCATATACGTGCTAATATTGGTCTGAAAAGGGTATTTGTGTCATGAGTTTGATAATGAAAAAAACAATGTGTGACAGTGATTGTTGTTTTCTTCCTTTCAGTGTTCGACGAGTATCAGAAGATTTCTGGGAGAGACATTGAGGACAGCATTAAGAGGGAGATGTCTGGCTGCCTGGAGGACGTCTTTCTGGCCATAGGTCTGTTTCTGCTGCGACACGCTCCATCAAAGAGACACCTATTGCCAATTTATAAAGATTCAACCCTGTTGTGAAAACATTCAATTTGAAATGATCACAGTCACAGACAAAGCAGAACCCACAACTCAAACTTTACAGGCAGTGACTGGCTGGCACCAAAGATGTCACCAAAATCTAAAAAATAAGGAACTTTCTGCCGCAAGAGACAAAATGTTTTTGGCTCTTTTATTTTGTCCAGCCCTCTGTGTGTCGAAATAGAAGCGACTTTTAAAACACTGAGCTTACACACATAAGTCAATTGTATATTCATGTTGTGAGAGCATTGCACCTGATGCATTTGTTTTGCTTTACAGTGAAATGCTTAAGGAACAAGCCCGCGTTCTTCGCAGAACGATTATACAAATCAATGAAGGTAAATATTTCATGCGTGTAATGGAGCTACCATTAAAAAAAAAAGAAGCAGACTGATGTTATCATACTTTATGTAGTAGGGATGAACTCCAGCGCCATGCATATTAACACATTTTGCATCTCTTATCAGGGGCTGGGCACTACAGATAGTGTCCTCATCAGAATAATGGTTGCGAGGGCGGAGATCGACATGTTGGACATTAAGGCGCAGTTCCTGAAGAATTATGGCAAGACTCTCCACTCCTTCATCAAGGTGAGGCTCTAAAAACGAGGGGCGGGGAATACTGTAGTCGGCAAAAACGCTGCAATACATCAGCTGTAATATTGTAATAATAATAATAATTGCAATTCTAACTTTCTGTATTGCCTTAATGTAGTTTTGAACTGTGATGAGACTTCAATGTATCACCTTTTTCTCAGGCTGGGCGATATGGCCAAAATCTTCCACCACGATATAGGTCATTTCATATCTCGATAACGATATATATATCACGACATAGCATGTTATCTGGTAGTTCAATAGTCTATATGAAATAACCACATGGTAAAATCTATTTTGTATACTCCTGTGTGAATTAAATACTTGACAAATGAAAAGTATTTAGAAGAGCATTTTCTCATTTACTTTGGAACTTTAGTGCAAAATGAACATAACAGTTTCAGAAGAAAAAATAAATATACATATAAATAATCTTAATAATATATATAAATATATATTTCCAGCTTTACACCGACTATATTTACATGCATGCACACAAATATAGCGTAATCTGATTAAGACAATAGTTTGATTTAACCGTGTTTGATCAGATTTTCTTAGAAATTTTAGTTAGCATGTTGTTGTTATAATCAATTTCGATGATTGTGTATCACGTTAGTTACGATTCCATTGAAAGACAATAAATGATCATCTTGAATTATCGCCCAGCCCTACCTCGTTCATTTCACTTTATTAGCTGAAGTAGTCATATAATTTGTAATATCTGGTCTTGGAATCTGATATAAGAATATCTGAGAGCTTGTTGCCAGTTTGGCCTCATGAGACTGCGCTCAGTTATTCCCTACACTGGTCCTTTGAAGTCTCACAGATCTTTCTCTCACTGCGTAGGGAGACACATCTGGCGATTACCGCAAAATCCTGCTGGAGCTGTGCGGAAGTGAGTAAAAGAAACAGCAGAACAACACCCAGCTCTGTCTTTATTCCACATTATGAGCTTTTATTCTGTTGATGACTTCCTGTATCTCATCTCTTCTTCTATGCCCTTTACATTTCACTTCTTGGCCGCAGTGCCTTCATTTCACTGTTTGTATTGTAATACCGATTAAACCAAAGACCAGTGACCTTTTACACATGTCTGTGTTTTTGTTATTGATCCTCTGTTAAGGATTAATTAATGGTATTAGTCAGAGAGAGATATATATATATATGCTTCTCACATCTTTAAGAACATAAAATCTTATAGTTATTGGCCTCCGGCTCCCGGTCTTGTTACAGCGCAACATTTTAATCACTGTCCAGTCCGAGAAGTCCATTTGTTTAATTGGTAGCAATTACTCATTTGTTGAGTCAGCCCTTCGTCATTTGACTCAATTACATTAACGGGATGCTAGCGTGATTTGGGAGGCAGTAAAGTGTGCTCTAATCAAGTTAAAGGAGAACGTCCCATAGCTCATACAAACTTACAGCTCCCATCTCAGAGCAATAAGCCTGCAGTGGTTGTACTCAAAGTGACCACTAGGTGGAACCAAAATAACTCCATGAAGTTTGTCAGAAGCAGTGTAGGAGAATCAGCGTCCTTTATAAAAAGTACAGCGCTCAATGTCATGTTTTACATTGCAAAATATGACTCATCTGAAATTTAGCTTCTCAGTAAAAACTCTTGTTTCAATGCAGCAAACAGAGTTTAATGCAGAACCAGTTAGGCTTTACAGCAGAACGCTCATCCCTGACGGCTCTCCACTCGCTCTGTGTGACGCCAACAGGAAGAAGGAAACATCACTAAACCCTCATCAGACCGGTTGCTCACCAGTCACCATAATAGACAGCCACAATGACTGCATCCGTTTATGTCTTTATCCATTTATGAGGGGCTGCCACCCTCTGTGGCCATCTGCTGAAAGCCTCATTTAGTCATTTCAGAGCGTTCAGAGGTTTTTAAGGCAAAAACTGTGAAGCGGATGCCAGAAGTGTTGATTTGTAAAACATTGTCTCAGTGGTACATTTGTTTTGTGTGAGGTTGTTGTTGTCTTACGTGCAGCAACTAAATGTTAAAATATTTTATGATAGGAGAATATTATTAGTATGAAATGCTTGCACACTGTTTTTTTTTTGTTTTTTTAAATGCTTCTGCTTTGACGTGTTCAATATAAATCCTTTTTGCGAGCACCTTCATTTATTTGAATTCATGGCATGAAGTCTGTTCATTAGACACAAAGAGGATTAGATTTTTCATTGTGTTCAATAAAACATGATCCAATGAAAGTAAACACTTTAGTGTTTCAACAGGACCCCCGGAGAAACCACTTTCTCTATCAACTATTTTTGATAATAATGCAAAGAAAGGTTATAGATCATAAGTGTTTTATTTTATATGTCTGTACGTTCACCTTTGATTACAAATAACAAGATGTTGAGGCGTGCAGGGAATTCTTGAGAAATTTAGAAAAACCCTAACAGGTGTGATAAACAAGTGAGACAAAGCAGGTACAGCAAACAAGAACTTTTAACACCTCATATCTGAAGGAATGTACTGAACATAAATTTGTTCCCATCCACCTTTATTGTATTATGAATATCTCTTAATAATCCATGTACAAATGAACAATACTGCAGGTGTTACCATGGCAACAGAAATAACATGCAGGGCAACAGCGGACCTCCTAATGCATACTGTACACTCAACGCTCTGGCTTCTGACACATGTGGGTGGGAAGATGAGACATAGCAGAAGATAATTAATATCATGAAAACAAACAAGTCAAGACTCTGACTGACTAAGAATGTCGAGTCAAAGGAAGACTACTGAAGCATCAGTGTTACTTGGAGAAAGCTCTACAAGATCGAAGTGTAGAGATGCATCGATTGCAATTTTCTTAGACGATTCAGATTTTTTAAAAGTCTGACCTGCTGATTCCAGTTCTCTTTCTTTTCTTTCTAAGAACTATAATTGCCAGCGAGGCTCCAGACTAACGTTTTTCACCGCCGTCCCAAAAAACAGTTTCAACCTCCCCAAAGTCAGTGTAAACCGTCAAAAATTCATAATGTTATCCTTTTACTTTGTTATTGTCATCTGTAGAGGTTATTTGCACAAAAACCCAATTCAAATGAATAGCAAATACAAGATGTATTTCTTTTTAAATATTTGCTTTGACTCAAAAAATATTGCCATTAGTAGTTTTAATTATATATTATGAGCTGGTAGTGTTAGGAGGTTAATTCCCTCTCTAATATCTATTTTATATTGCTGTGTGCTCTGTGACGATTACTTTGAGCAGCATCATGGGAATGAATTACGATATAATAAGTGTATGTTTTGATCGGTAACTGATCGATCGGTGCATCTCTACGTCCATTTTTGGTTTCCTTCCCTTTTTCAATTCCTTTTTAATATTTGCCTTTTTCTCCTGGCCTTCCAGCCACAGTGCAGTCCTGCAGTAACTGGTTGAGTGGATATTAAGACACTCTGGAGAAATCTTTCACAACCCATCTGTAATATCCACAAAAGCCAAGGAGAGAGCGGAGAGCAGTGATGTTCTCTGGGCATGGTCACGATTTCACAGGCTTCAATCTTTGAAGGGTCTGTAGCAATGCTATTACTAGACACAACATGACCAGGGTAGGTTACTGAACTGACATTTATCCAAAGAAAACTTCAGTCCTTCCTCCGTTAATCTGTCCATCACTTTAAGAGGGCGCCGCTCATGCTCCTCCAGTGTTCGATTACATCATCATCGAGATACATCCGAACTTCCAAATGGTTCATATCACAAACAGTCTTCTCCATGACTTGTTGAAATGTGGCTGGTGCCCTACAAAATCCTTGCAGCATCCGCTCAAATTGATAAAATCCTGCTGGGCAAGTGAATGCTGTCTTTTCTTTGTCAGCAGGGATCTGATAATAGCCACTCCTGAGATCACTGACTACCATTCAGGCAGGACAGAGCATGTTCCACTCGAGGGACTGTGTATTGGTCAGGAATAAGCATAGGGGCTTCTGGATTCTGAAATGATACTCTCTTTGCGCCATTGGCAATTCATTTCTGACTCATGTTACATTAGCTTCACACATATTGAGTCATAAAAAGCTCCCACGAAATACACTTCCGTGGCTATACCTCATTTAGTATTGGCTACCCTTTTTTACATAAATATGCTCCCACATATTAAAGAAACGGTAAACACAATCCTGGATGAGTCCCCACGTGTAGCCCACACACTCAATTCCAATTTTGTTACAGGATTATCATGCATACCCCTTTAATGAGTTACATCTGATAATCCCTTCACATCAGAGGTTAATTGATGAGGGTTACTAAAATATTCAAATTAAATTGTGTCTACAGTACCTCACAAATTTGGGGCATACGACCCTGACTAGGGTGCAGAGAGGCCAACTGTTGATCAGCTCTTTAATCAGGCAACAGCCAGGCGTTTCCTATAATGCCCTGGGTCTTGCGGTCGGTGGAGAGCAACTGCGGCGCCTGGCTCGAAAAAACTGCAGGCACCTCGTGAGGTGAGGATCTGTTGAGGTTATCGTTCGTTACCCACGTGTGCATGACGTCAGAGCAAGTCGGACACAAATATAAGCAGCATGCATTGTGCGCCGATCACCGGTGATCGATTCTGCGCAGGCCTGGCTCATCTTGAGCAAGCCTATAGTTTGTCAAATGCAGTATGCCAAAAATACCAGGATGTCCTACTACTACTACATCCGGTCGCATTTTGCAGTATGCAAGCCAGCAGGCTTTTCTGGCTTTTCTGACCCACAATCCACTGGGACACGGATATATGAGCAAGAGGGTCAAAGTTCAAGGTGCAATGGTATGACAAAGCAGTATGCCCCAATTGTATGCATACTGCATGCACCAGTACAGACTTTGTAAGGGCAGCTAAAGTACGTACTAAAAGTAAAAAGAAAAAGTAATTCCAAAACCAGCTTAACTTGCTTGACTGTTTCATTTCCACTTTAAGACTTCCATGCATTTTTACTTTTCACTTTTATTCACCACATGAATCACATTAATATCAAACATGCAATAAACCACAATGATTGAATGCAATAACAAAACATATTTTATTACAGAACCTGGTGATTCACACTTCTAAAATGCCCTGACCAAAAGAAAATAAAGCAAACACCAGGGCTTTTGTAATTAAGTTTATGGTACCACATCACTGGCGGGCTTGTTGGAGCTCATTTGAAACTGTCAAGGAGATTATTGTCTGTACCATAATAGACAGTATATAAGAAGGTCTGTACTCACTGTTGCTTGTCAGATCTGTCCAGCAGTGAGCAGTGCAATGAAGAAACCCGTCCTGCTCTGTCCCTGTGCAGAACACAGGTTCCTCTGGCATCCAGCTACTGCAGCAGCATCCCATGCATACTAGCCTGGCTAGAACTAGCCAATTAGCCAATTAGCAACAGTCCACAGGTGGCTATGGTAGTTGGGTTAGTTTAGTAGAATAATTGTATGAAAACAGCTTAAACACACGACTCGCTCTGCAATTTTAGCAGGTTACACGTATAAAACCCCCGGCTCTTAACTGTGATGGTCAACAGGTAAACAGATCGTATCTACAGCAGCCTCTCTCGCTTTCCGTCGCTCTCTCTAGCCCCGCCCCCTCTATGAACCCGGCAGGCTACGATACTCGTCTCTGATTGGCTAATAACAAATTGACACAGTAGTGTCTAGAAGGGAGCCCGTAAACTGCGAAATCTGATCTGAGATCTGCAAAAATCTCTCGCGAGACTTGCTGCCCCGACGACCTATCCTAACCTTAAAGGGACTGGCTGTTTTCGAAACCGCATACTGCATACTACTGAGGAGCGCAGTATGCAGTACATACTGCATACTGCGCATCCTCAGTAGTATGCAGTATGGAACGTAAATCGGTTTATTTTGTAGTACGCGAGGCCGAGTTTCGCGGGCTTCCGGTTTTGGAAAGCTTAAAAAAAACTTAAAAGTTACGGCTTTGCTATGGGTAAAGTTAACGTTAGTAGGACAGATTACGTTCGTTACAGATAGACAGTAGCACTTATGAATTGCTGTCCTTACATTAAATTAGAAAAATAATATGCTATTTTTACATTTATATTATATTAAAAATAATATGCTATTTTTACATTTATATTCCTCCCTGTCCACCGCTGTCACCGGGATGTTGACGTCCGTCATTTCCGCCATTACAAAAATTTCCAAAAAGTGACCGTCGCAGCGCATTGCATTGTGGGATACAGTAGGCGAGGTAGACTGGTCTGATGCATACTGGAGAATTTTTCCAAATCAGTACGTCATCCGGGTATTTTTGGCATACTGGAGATTTTGCTTTTGTTCGCATACTGCATACTACATACTACATTTTGGCCAAATCAGTACGTACTACTAGTATAGTATGCGGTTTCGAAAACAGCCACTGTTTACACTGGCACCCGGTCGGAGACATAACGTTTCTCTTTGCGGAACCCCGTCACTTCACAAGACACGGGAAACCTCCGTTGGTCTGGAGGAGCTGCAGCATCTATTTCTGCACAAATGTCCACTGTACATTCACTAGATATTCTCAGAGCTAAACTAATTCTTCTGCAGTGTGTAGTGTGTGCACGCATGCACGTCTAGAGGTGGAGCGAGCTGAGTGAAGGCAAGCAGGCAGAGGAGCAGAGTACAGCAGAGTTTTTCTTGTTTTGCAAGACAGGCTTCACTAGATACAACTTTGCGGTTTTGGTGCGTCTGTGTAGTTTGTGTTGGGGTCTTGTCTGACAGGCTATAGCTATTTAACTATTTGTGGTCAAACCTAACTTTAACCACTCGAGGTCAGTGCCTAACCTTAACTATTCGAAATCAATGCTTAACCAAAATAATCTTGTGAGAGTTTCCCCAGTTTGCGGGCTCCCTTCTTGCCAAAACCAATTGACACCTGGCCTGAGAGGTTCAGGGGCTACTCAAAACAGAGGACATTTCATTAACTTAGCAAACTATACATTTCTCCACAGTAATTCAAAAGTTATTCCACACCAGTGATAATTCAACCAGCCCACATTTCAAGACAGACATATTTGTTAACATAAATATATATCTAAGAAACAATATGTAAAGAAAATTAGCTCTCAATATAATCCAGTCCAGTTCAACACCAGTGCAAACTACAAACTCAATAATAAAAAGGCAAAATAATGAACTGTTCCTTTAAGGTGTATTCACTGTTCAAATCTTGTATTGTGCCTTACTGCTTATCATTATACTTTTTTTTTTAAAGAAAATTGCGTTTCGTTTTACTGCTTAAAACACATACACTTTTATCACAAAGTCAAGCAGAGAGGAAACAGACTGTGTCTCTTTTGAATTGCTCTCACAAAGCAGCAACACAAACTTTGTCATTTTCTCTTCCACATTTAACGAGCAGTAAATCTGCATACATCTGAAGACAGTCTGCTGTCTGAAATGTGATCACAAAGAGAAAACTCAGGTAGTAAAATATGTGACAAGGTCTACGTGTCCAAAGCCATCCATCAAGGCATTGTGCAGAGGGGCAAAGCCCATGGGAGACAGAAGAACAACCGGGAAGATAATGTCAGACAGAGGACAGACCTTTGTTCTAATCACAGGGGACGGCAGAAAAGAAGAGGTGGTGAGACTCAGTTGAAGCCCCATCAGTCCACAAAACGATGGGATAGGAGGGGGGAGAGAGAGCCGATCATAAGACCTTCAGCCACCACAGGACCCTGCAAAAGTCATGAATAGAATTTGCATTTATTCTAAGAAATGAACATTGAAAGACCGATCTGTTTTCTCACGTTAAGTTGCTTCAATCATGAATCAAGGACATAATCTGGACTCAGGTAAACCACTATACTGCTGCTGAATGCAGGGGAAGTAAAGATTCAAACTCAAAGCCATTGAACTGCAGGCGTTAACCTCCACCACAGACAGCAGCAGCATACAAAGGTGAATGTGACAACTGATGAGTCAAGGGCAAGCTGTCACAGACGGTGATTATGAAGAACATGCGGGGGTTGACAAGCAGCATCAACATATGTGGAGCCAAGTGTTTTCCTTTCTCTGTCAGCCCGGATGTTCTTGTTGTGTTGTGTTCAGGGTACAGTACGTACAGTGAGCACGAGCATGTGCAAACAAAAGCACATCAAGCTCTGATTCCACATTTAGAGCAACATGACAAACAACTTGCATTTTTGGGATGCAAACCAAATTTTGTTGTTTTGTCATCTTTCCTCAAGATGAGGCTGTCAAGACTTTGATGAAGATGTAGTACATTTTCTATTGTTAAATCTGACATTTTGCATGTAAATATTACTGTAGGATAAACAGTAAGCTATATGAAGGATATATACACCTGCAACAAGCTCAGCTGCGGCTGACTGGGCGAAAATTGCAAAACTGAGAAGAAAAAACCCTGAAACCCTGAAACCCTGAAACCCTGAAACCCTGAAACCCTGCGGTGTTTTGTTCAAATGATGCATCACATTTCACATCCTGTCTGTCCTCACAATCTCCACCTGTAAGTACTTTCTCTGCACAGATAAGTGTGCCTTAATGCGACTGGAGAAGTACAGATAGCACACAGCCTCGCTCTCTCTTGCCTATATTGTTTTGTTGATAATGGGTTATTTCGAGTTGTGTTATGTTGTTATGTTATTTTCTGCACCATTACAGTAGTTTGCTACGGCCAGTTATGCTTGGCAGCTCTTCTAAACTTCTTCTTTTTTTATCAGAGATTATTTAAGAAGGTGAAAGGTGAAATGATATTTCAACTGCATTTCACTCTCTAATGGTTACAGATGGACAGTTTTTGTTAGTACTTCAAGTTCAGAGTGACAGCCCCCCCATATAACCACAGACAACATAATAAGTCAAGACTGGTACTTTCACCTGGTGAGAGCTGAACCGGTGGGAGTTTGGTGTTAGGTTATTAACACTCTTATAGTTTTTATAGGAGTAATATTTTTTTTCTGGCACTTTCATGCTACATCAGACTGCTGTGGGTGAAGAGAGCAACAAAGAGAGCAGGGCTGCTACCTTCATCCTGCTGTTGTGGGTTCCTCTTGACGAGTTGGGAGTGAGAATGTGCTCTATTCCCTGTGTGCTGAAGTGATCCTATTACATTATACTCATTTCAAGTCAAACTTAAAGGAGACACATCATGCTCATTTTCAGGTTCATACTTGTATTTTGAGTTTCTACTAGAACATGCTTACATGCTTTATTAATGTTGTAAAAAAACACATTATTTTTCTCATACTGTCCATCTGAATATACCTGTATCATAGACTGTATATAAGAAGGGGATGCAGTCACCGTGACTCCACCAATTGGTTTGTGAACTTCCGTTTTGAAGCCTCAAGTTCAACATTTTGGCCTTCGCCATCTTGTCTTTTTGGAACCAGAAGTGATACAAGAGGGTGGAGCTAAGTACAACCAAACGCTGAATAAGACGATTTTAGGCAACCAAAATGTTACAATTAACTAATGAACTAAAAACACACTGTGAAAGGGTTAAAGTTGTAAGACGAAAACACAGACAACTCACAGATTGGACAAGGCCGTGGTAGCGACCTGTCAATCACAAGGTAGCCACACCCTAAAGCATCCCCTGCTTTATGGTCTGTTTGACTCTAAATGGGAACATAATTTACTAAATGAACATCATGCTGTATTGAAGAAGACTTGAAACTAGCGATTGAGACTATAAACTCATGTTTACTGAGGTAATAAATCAAGTGAGAAGTAGGGTCATTTTCTCATAGACTTCTACACAATCAGACTTATTTTTGCAACCAGAGGAGTCGCCCCCTGCTGGCTCTTAGAAAGAAAGCCACTTTCGCATTGGCTTCACTTTTCAGAGTTGTCCACTGACCTGTATTGACCCTCTGTCTAAAACGCCCCATTTTAGCGCCTGTCTCTTTAAGGCCCCCTCCCGAAAAAGATGATTGAGATACACAGATGGGGAGGCGATATATTCTAATGAGCCTGCATGTGACACAGGAAGGGGAGCCAAATCTGAACAGCTTGTTGAACTACACATTTTCTGATCTGAAATGTCCCCTTTCGGATGATTTTGTGTAAACATCGGAGTTTATGTAATCCGTGTTTTTCATTTGTGAAAACACTTTGAGACACACTTACATGAAATTCAGTTTTTTAAAGTACACTTGAGTATTGATAATGGAGCCTTGTGGGCCCCTGGCAGCAGGTGGTTCATCTCCTTGACTACTGATCACTCCACACTGGACGTATTAGCATTAACACATCAACATATTTTAGCATCTTTTAATGGGCAGGCTTTTTTTTTTTTAAAGGAAACACTCCCACACATGCCACTACCTCCATCTGGTTTGTGTGTTTTATGATCTCTGCAGCCACAGGCATGCTTTTCTGAGTGAACGCATTGCACTGGTAGATAAATATGTTGCTTCCTACAATGGCGTCCTCTAAAGCTGTGAACCTTTTGTGACTGTGAATAGATTCCTTTTCCTTTTCCTCCATGAATTGATTCGCTTTTTTCTGTCTCACTAATTGACAACCTTGGCGATATAAGATGGAAGTGCTGTCATTAAAATGCATTGTATGTAATGTAAACATACAGTGTAATGTGTATGACGTGGATGTTTTCACAGGAAGGAGGAAGCAGCAGAGGCATAACTGCTGTCTGACTTCCAATATTCATTCTCCATCTGCAGTGAAAAGATCATTTTCTTTTTAGCCAAATTAATTAAATGTCTTAGCCTTTCCATTTGGAACCAAAAGACATGTAACTGTGAGACACAGTGCACTTTAAAACCTTTTATCCAGGGAAGGTTTGTAAACAATGGAATTACTGCAAGCACTCACTTGTCAAGGTGGGAGTTCAGGCCATAATGCTCTAAATGGAGACATCTTTCAAAAAGCTGCGTCTTGCCATGTCACTTGCAATCATAATCGGTTTTGTAGGGGAGAAGGTTTTGATACGGAGTCCAGGCAAGTAATAATCAGGGGTGCACAACTTCTGTTCTACTGAAAATTTATTGTAATCGGCATGTTCTGTACATGACGAACTTACCGTCTTTCACTGAGCTTAAAAAGCAATTATATCTATGAATAGCAAGAAATGTTAAACCTGCAGTAGGCAGAATATTTTTAGCATCATTGGGCAAAAACTATAATATAATAACCTTTCAATATATTGTAATTCAAGTGTACTGAGAGAAAACTAGACTTCTGCACCTTCTCATGGCTCTGTTTTCAGGCTTTAAAAAGTATTTGGCCAATCACCGGTCATTTCAGAGAGAGAGCGTTCCTATTGGCTGTTCATTCAGCAGAGGCAGCTGTCAATCATTCCTAAACTCCGATCCAGCGGTCAAACTAGGCAGTGCTGATCAAATATGAATCAATATTCTGTTACTGTAATGCCTATTTCTCGCCTCAAATGATTTCAGAAACATCTTGTAGTGTACTGTTTAGCTGAAAACGAGAAAGTTTGCTCCGGCTGGTGGGCGGTGCTTGGGATTTCCTCAACAGATCTCAACATGGCTGCCAGGTCACAAACTTTCTCATTTTACAGCTAAACAGTACACTACAAGATGTTTCGGAAAACATTTGAGGTGAAATATAGGCATAACAGTAACAGAATATTGATTCATATTTGATCAGCGCTGCCTAGTTTGACCGTTTGATCAAAGTTTGCGAGTGATTGACAGCTGCTCAGAGACGCCAGGCTCCAGTGCAATTCTGATTGGTTGTTTTCCACCGGTCTGTGAAATCTTGCAACACCGGAGGACACCGGAGCACACAGAGGCACATGATTTTTTTCAGATGACCTGTCTCATGCACTACTGTCAGGATATAGTGTTTTATAAAAATAACCTTTTTAAATCATATTTGCTCCATTTCTACCCACTGCAGCTTTAAAGGGCAAATGGTAACAGCTCACAGCTACGAAAAGATTTTTTGGCCACTTTGCAGATCATTTTCTGTCTATATGCCAAAGCTTGTTTCAAATCACAACAATTAAAAATCCCCACTTTAAGCAGCTCCATCCATAATCAATGATCAATGCACAATTTGTGAAAACAGATGAAGCACTAACGGCAAATTAATATGGTGTTAAATCTACTGGCAATGAAGCTGTGCATGCATCAACAAACAATATCTCTCAGATAGAGTCCTGCACATGTCTGTGAGCAGATCAATAATTACCATTAATGTCATTACAGAGATCTATCAGTCCTGACCACTAACTAATCAGTTCAAGATCCAACATCAAGTCCAACCCAGACATTAATCTTTTTGGGTATCGGCCATCTTATTGGCTTACTGTCATTTCCACAGACATCTCTCTCTTTCTTCCTCCCTCTCTCTGAAACAGCAGCAGCTTCAGCTCACTCGCTGAGGAGAAGCTCACACGTAAGGTCTGCTCTTCACACTCACACTCACAACTCGCCTTTACACTGAGAAACACCAACACAGGTGAGTTTCTGTGTGCTTTCTCTGCATTTGTTTGAATGTTTGTTCATTTATTTGTTTTGCATGCCTCAGGTCATAGTATAGTGGCAGCATCTTTTCTCCAAGAAAGAACTAAATAAGTGAACAGAAGTATGATCACTGAATAACTAGATTTCTTAATAGTTGCATGTTGTATTTGCACACCCTTGATTATGCATATCTATTTCTAAAATGCCCTTTTCTTTATTTTTTTAAAAATGCATGTGTATTTAGATATTTAAAAATATATTTTTCACGACTTGTGTACATAACAGTCCTGTCTATTCCTCACCTTTATTTGTCCAGCTTTGCTGTCCTTGTTCCTTGTTGTTATTTTTATTCTGTGTAAGTACATTGAGAGAGCTGCATAAAACTGGAGTCAAATTCCTTGTATGTATGTATTTGGCCTATATCTAGATGTCTATGATAAAGCTATGCAAATAATGTGGGCGATGAATTATGAGTAAAGCTTTGAATAATTATTAATAATATTTAAATAGTTAAGGAGGGTACATAGTCTGTGAATGTGAACACATCATGTGTTTTTTTATTACTCTATTATTTTGTATTATTAATGTATTGTTCCATTTGGTTTGAGTTCATCATCATATTCAAGGAAAATCACTGTGGGCACTAAGTTTCTGCTTTAGAAGAAGAATTACTTTATCAATATCTGGGGGGAAATTCTTTTTTTTCTTCTTTTATAAACACACACCAGCCTGGAGTACAAACACGCATAATAGACATGCCGTTGGAGAGATGTTAGAGTTAGCAGTTAAGGGTTCGGTGCCTTGCTCAGGAGGTGAACTTGCACCTCTCCAGCTACCAGTCCACACTCCGTACATGGTCCATTCTGGACTTAAAGCGACAACCATGTGGGTCCAAAGTCCCTACAGACTGAGCTACTGCCGTTCCATTTTAAAATAAAAGTACTAATTTTGTTTATGAACCTGAATATCTGAGCATTTAATTTCTGCAGATATGATATTTTTTTATTATTATTCTTTTTATCCCTTTTTTTTCCAAACATAGCATAACAAACATAACAAAACATAACACCGGTGCCATAATAAAAAAAAAAGATATCTTACATTTAAAATGTAATATGTACATACATAAATACACACATACACATCGCCTCCCACTCCCACACAGAGACAGGTCCAGCCGTCTTCCCACCCCTAGAGATAAAGTTACAGAAAAAAATAACATAAAAATATTTTTTTAAATAATTTAATTAGTTAGTTGGAATTAAAAGTAATAAGTACTACAGTAGTGTAGTTCATGGTGGTAAGATAGAAACCTTAAATAAATAAATTAAATAAATGTAGAGAAAAAAGAAAATGAAAATGCAGATATGATCTTTTGAACTGGATTCAAAACAGAATTGTTCCACTGATAAATGGCGGTCACTCCATAAAATGGGCAGTAAAGTCAGCTTCCTTTTAATAACTTTGCATAAAAGATATTCTCTACATGTAAGTGCAAGCCCTTACCCAATTATGTGGTAATTCATTAGTTCTATTATGCGAGTTCTGTACTTACTGTCCTGTAAATGTGCAGTAGATGTTGAGCATGTATCTAGTCTGAAACACTGAGACTTTTATTAAAGTATGATGATTAACGAGCAGCCAGCAGGCAGAAGATAGAATCTCTAATTATCTTTCAGTAAAATCTCTCTTCCTGATGACACGTCTTTGCATCAACTGTTGCGTAAATGAATCTAATATGGACAAAAGGTCCCAAGGTCCCCCTCAGTACCTCTGAGTCACAAACTCATCAGCTGAAACAGAAACCTGACAGCAACATGAGAGCTACAGTGTAGACTGGCCAAACAGTCACAGTTGATGCTGCAGTTGAAGCAAAACTAAAATCTAGGACCAAAATATCACCGTCCACATCTGAAATGACTTTGCTGCACTGCACACAGAGATGTTTTCAGATGCAGGGGCTGATCTCACACATACAACAGCTGTCTTTTACGACAAAGGTTGAGTGCCGGCTAAAAGCAAAACAGAGCTGTATCCATGTTTAGCAAATTGTACTGTAAATTACCAAGGTGTATTGGTGTTTGTGTATTAGTGTATTGTGGTAGGCTATGTGTATTGTATGGTCTCTTTTTTATTGTAATTTCATATTTGTAGTGTATTGTGGTTTATAGATAAAACCATATAGAAAGTTGTATATTTTAATTATACTGTACATGTAAAAGCCCAACTAAGGACAAGAGTTGAAAATTAGCCATAGCTATAAACTCATCAGTTTCATGCCGTGTATTGGAACTATGTTAAATGGCATCGTCTCTATCAAAAAATAAATCTAAATCAAATTATGCAATGTGGCGAGGTGAAAAGTTTTTTTTTTGTTTTTTTTATACTGCGATTAAATTATGTGCAAAACATAAAAACACATTGACAAAGAGGAACCATGGTCACAAGGAGACCCTCAGCAACGCTGACTGAATGACTCTTTACGGGACATTTAAAAAAAAAAAAAACAGTGCAAGCTACGGCTTCAAGATGATTTGTCCCTGCAGGAGTATTATTTTCTAAGGTCTTTCTGTTATTTCATCCACAACTTGTAGTTTAAATTTGGTAATCTGATCCACCCGGAGGCATTGCATGTGAAGCATTAGGACTAAATCAGATACTAAGTGTGCTCTTATCACAAAATGTATGTAGCTAAAATAAATATATATAAATATGGATACATATTAAAACGTAACACCTGTTCTACATTCTCCTGTCAAACAATCAACAGGAATACATTGATTTAATACAAAAGTAAAATCCTGAAGACACTAAAGAACAAAACCTCTCATCTGTTGTTTCACATTTCCTTTACTTGTTTTATTTATGCTTTATTACACAAAAGCAATATCACGCTTAAGGAATGTGAGCATCATGGGAGAGTGTCTTCATTCACAGCCGAGACAATATGTAATTCAAAAAGCACTTCTTCTCTTGTTTCTTAATAAGACATTTTAATCCAGCCATCACATCAGAAAAGATGGCTCAGAGTTCAACATAATGCTTTGAAATGATTTTTCACAGGAGATTTAATATTTAGAAATCTCATGCCAACGGGAATAATATGTTGCAATTTTACCTTCCTTTAATTTCCCCTGTAATTCATCCTCCGCTTAGCACCCAGGTGTCAGCAGCCAACAATGCTATTTACACCCGACCTGGGCACACATTAGATACCGTATGGGTATATGTAGTGTATGTATATTTTTCCTAAACTAACCATATAGTTTTGTTGCCTAAACCTAACCAAACTGCTACTGAAAACTGACCCGAACACTTTGAAGCTTCAACCGTTGCCATGGTAATCAACGTCCGAATCAATATTTGAATGCTTTTTTTTTTGCTTTTTTTTTTATATAAGTAATAATAATGTAGAAATCCCCAAATAACCCATGAAATAAGGAATAATCCCACATTATTATTCATATTCAACATGAATTATTATTAGTTAGTCTTAGATGGATATTTATCGTGTGTAGAGGTGTGTGTGTGTGTACAGTAGTGCGGCAGTGCCACTGACCCGGCCACTGAAACGAGGGAGATGGAGACAGACAGACAGACAGACAGAAGAACATGTCAGCCTGCTGTGCCGCTCCGTGAAGCATTGAGTATTTCTAACTGAAGCTTCGAAGCCCAATAAATGGTATTTGGGACAGCCCTACTGAAAACAATCATTTAAAAAACAGAAAATAATAAGTCAACTATGTGAAAAATAGGCTTCTCACAGGACTCGAGACCCCAGACTCTGGGGTCAAAGCGTTGACCCATCCGTCCTCCACAACCTATTTCTTGCATGTATTACACTCTTTACTATCACTGGGTGTAAATAGCCAAATAGCTGTCGTGTGACTATTCTCACTGTAGTTGCAGCTCGCTATGAACCGTCCTCGCCACTTCTAGCAGGATGTAAAGGTTTCTTAAAACACATATCATCGAGTCTAAATGGATCAAAGCCCATTCTATGACATGACTAATTGACCTTAATTCTAATGTATGTCAAACATTTTCGATGGCATAACACAATGTACTTTTTAAATGATAATCAAATGCAAAAAAAACTGTAAATATTACAATATGGCTCTTACACAAAATGCATCGAAATCCAGCACCTCAGTCATGTTGAATAAATATCCCACTGATGCTGTCAGCTGGTCTGTAATCACAGCAATCCAGTACTGTAGGTCATATGCAGACATAAGCCTGTGACATTTTCCAAATGTGGAGGATGCACAATGTTGTGCAATCAAATGTCTTCATAATTATACACCCTGTAATAATGTGCATTTAGTGTGAAAATTCAATAATGGTCTTCCGTTTTGTAAATGTCATGAATAGAATATTGTTTATATTACATTTTGCATGCATCCTTAGATTGAATACACTAACTTTTGACCTTTTACTGTCTGCAAACCGTTGTGTTTTGGACACAGTGCAAGTGCTGGCAGGTTGAGCTTTTTTGTTGCCATGGAGGGTAACCACAGTGGCTCGGCTGGAAGCACGCATTCGCCTGCGTCGGGAGAACAGACAGATGGACACGTTTACGAGGTCGCGGTACAGAACACCTCCACCAACCGCACCTCCCAGTTTGCAGATGTGGCCCTGCTGCAGACCTTCAAGCCCCTCATCATCCCCTGTTACGTGCTCGTGGTGGTGGTGGGCGTCTTCGGGAATTACCTGCTCCTCTACGTCATCTGCCGAACCCGCAAGATGCACAATGTCACCAACCTCTTCATCGGAAACCTGGCCTTCTCTGACATGCTCATGTGTGTCACCTGCGTCCCTTTCACCCTCGCCTACGCCTTCAACCCACACGGTTGGGTGTTTGGCCGCCCGATGTGCTATCTGGTGTTCCTCATCCAGCCGGTCACAGTCTACGTTTCAGTCTTCACCCTCACTGCTATCGCTGTGGACAGGTGGGTGGATCTCTGTGCACTGCAGGAATGATGCCACTAAGATCACAATTAAGTCTTTTTTCCCCCTTCTTCTTTTCATCCTCTAGTGTCTCTGCTGGTTTGTGTAACATGATTGTGCTGCCATTTTGGCCAAGAATCTCTTGAAAAACAGATTTAGACCTCAAGGGGCCCATCCTGATTAAATAAATGTCAAATAACATAAAGTGATTTCCCTCTCTAAATAATTTATTTCACATTACACACCATTCTCAGTATGATTGGAGTGTAATTGACATGCCAGAAAGGACATAATCAGGAAATTCAACCATTATCTGTCATCATTTTTCATTCAAACTCACTTAGAAATGACAGAGAGGTGCAGATAGATCACACTTCTAACAGTACCACTGTAACAATAAGGGTGCACTACTTATGCTGAATGCTTAAGAAACGAATGACTAAAATATGAGTCATCATGATTCAGTGTATGCTATAATACATGATGTAACATGTTAAGACTCCGCAATGATCGGGCTTTTGTCAGCTCGTGTGACGGATCGACAAATTAGAAACTTTAATTCAAAGTTAAGTTACAAATTAATCAACAATATAATATAGCTGGATGAGTCTAACTCGATTTGTAAACACAAGCTTGTGAATCCATTTTTGAATTCCTAAACAAATGACCAAATGAAAAATGATTTGGGCTTCTTGCAGCAGTTTGTGATAGGACCACACACCAAAATCCAATTATCCAGTTTTATACTTTGTGCTCAGAGAGAACAATCAGGTATGTGCTGCAAAGACACATCCCCCGCTAGACCCCCTAAAAATCCAAACAGCTACAGTAAAGCTTCCTTCTGCAGTTTTGTTGATTTCTCTGCCTTCTGAGCTGAGGACAGCAACATCAATGGAGGCTTGAAAACCCACCGTAGCTTATTACTGCTGTTTTATTATGTTCACCTCCGCCCGATCTTAAAAGTTTTAAATTTAAATGATTTTCCTCTTTTTCTTACAGGTCAAATTGAAAGTTCTGTCTTTATAATTGTTTTCAGTTGTCTTGATGTCAAGCACATTGTGCTGCATATCCTCCTTAAAAGGTGCAATATTAATAAAGGTGACTATCAATATTATTATCATAGTTTTGTTTTTGAAAAAATAAATTAAATGCACTGCTCTGAGATTCTGTGCAGTAACTTTTATACATTAAAAGGTGCAGTGTGTACGATCTGGTGGCATCTAGCTGCGAGGTTGCAGATTGCAACCAACTTAAACTTCTCCCGTGTGACGCGAATTTAGGGCCAGTGTTTGGTTTGTCCGTTCTTGGCTAATGTAAAAACATGACTGCCGGCTCTGTGAAAAGGACCTGCTCCAAAGAACGTAAATTGCTAAGAAGTGAAAGTCAGTTGTTCGTTCCATTGCAAAGAAGCTACGCTTCCACCATTTTGGACTGAAAGCGAACACCGGACGCCAGTAAAACGTCCGTCCACAAAGCGCCGTACTAAAGTAAAACAAAATTATTTCTATTCTATTGTCATAATTTGAATGTCTCTATACCGAAATGGCCTGTGTTGAACAATAAAAATATTATAATTATGCATGCTATTATAACTATTCATTTACTTACTTACTTATTTATTCAACTTTTTTGCCCGCTTCCCAGAGGAGCATACAGTGAGCGATGGACATAAATTGAAGTTAGAAAAATCCAGTACACAGATTTTAAGAGCAATCTCAAACATTTTCATGTCAAGGACCCCCAAAATAGATGTCCAATAGACAATGGATGTATAAGAGGTTGTGTCCTGTGCTTTTGCCTTGCGTGTTAGTAAATAGCCTACAACTCCATTAAATTCTGTTTTACGTCGTGATACTAGCACTACTAGCTACTGGCCGATAGCCGGTTGCTTGGGAACAGAGACGTCAATACATCCACCACGATACAGGCTTACAGCATACAGCCCATGGGTGTATTATAAGATACTAAAAGTGATGAATTACAGCCAATATATCCATTATTACAGCCGCATACAGCTAGCAGGAAGCTGGCAGAACCGGATATGCACGTTCATTATGCCGAGGAAAATAACTCTGGATTTAGCTATTAGTTAATTTTACAACTTTTAGGACAATGATTTAAATGAGGGCTATATAAGTGTTCGTACTGGGAGGTTAAATCATACATTGGATCATGATAGATTAATTAAGCATGAGTTTTGTACCCTCATTAAAAAGCACTACTCTCTCTTTCCTGCAGATATTATGCGACCGTTCATCCCCTGAAGAAGCGTACCTCTGTGGCCACCTGTGCCTCCGTCCTCACCGGCATCTGGCTGCTGTCCTGCGGGCTGGTGGCTCCGGCGGTCACCCACACCTACCACGTAGAGTTCAAAGAGGAAGGCTTCACCATCTGCGAGGAGTTCTGGTTGGGTCAAGAGAAAGAAAGACGTGCTTATGCATACAGCACCCTGCTGGTCACATACGTCCTACCGTTGTCGGCTGTCTTTGTCTCTTACCTCTGTATCACTGTCAAACTGAGGAAGTGCGTGGCACCGGGCCACAGGACACAAGGCCAGGCGGGCGCTCAACAAGCTCGCAAGAGGAAGATCTTTCGCCTGGTTGCACTCTTGGTGTCCGCCTTTGCGGTGTGCTGGCTTCCTATTCATGTATTCAACGTGCTGCGAGACATAGACATTCACCTCATTAACAAGCGCTACTTTTTACTCATCCAACTGCTGTGCCACCTGTGTGCCATGAGCTCGTCCTGCTGTAACCCCTTCCTCTACGCGTGGCTGCACGACCGCTTCCGCACCGAGTTACGGAAGATGTTCAAGTGCCGCCATCGCATTGGAGTGCCTGCTAATCACTGTGCTGCCAGTGTGGTCTTGTAATGAAGAGAATCCTTTGACATTATTTCAGTGTAAGTTGCTTATTCATCTTGAGTTAAAGTGGAAACGTTGGTGTGTTGAACTAATGGAGGTCATCCTCTGGCCAGTAGTAAAATCCACTATTTAATTGGCCAGGATCTATTGAGGAGAGGTCAATCTGTTGGGCAGCATGAAGGTGTTCAGTCAATTCAAAGGTAATCTCCCCATTAGACTTTGAGATATGAAATTAAAAAGTAGAACAGGGGCCAATTGGTGTTCATCCTCCCTGTGGACCATGAATATTCATTAATTTGATTGCAATCCAGCCATTAGATATATCTTGTGTGAAGGATCCAAAGGGGAAAAGGTTTATCCACTTAGCAATCTGCCAATTTCATGAATATATAAATGAATATAAGAGAACATGTTGTCACTAGATAGAAGGTCAGTGGGTCACCTGTAACATTATGAGTTATCCTTTGGGGACTATAAATATCAGCAACAGATTTCATGAAAACCAGGCCATTATTTTGTAGACAGCCTGGCTGAAAGATAAATGTTTACTACAAATTTACTACTCTTTGTTTATAAATTATGTCAATGAAAACTGAGAAAGCTGTGAGAAAAAAAACTGTGGCGACATGCATGCTTGCGTATCTGGAATACTTAAAGGTGCTAAATGTGAAATTAAGAGCATTTTTATTGCCTCTGCCCGGCTCTCAACATGTCGACGGCTGAGCTGGCGGCTCAAAGACAAACACCAGCAACAGGGCAGACAGAGCTAACAGTGTTTACATTGGGGGGGAACCGGAGGGTGGGCGCTACGCTTCCGCAATGATATCGCAGGTCGGGACGGCGTTATCAGCTGTAACCGCCGTATGAGAGCAGTGGAGATCGGTGTCCGTGAGCTAGCCAGTGGGAACACGCTCACCTGCACGAAAAGGCATGCCGGCCGGCTATGTCAACAAAGTGAGGAGAAACTGATAACAACACGCACACAGAGCGAGAGAGACTTCATTCTCTGCTCAGGTATACATTACTCCTATATATCTTTACATAGCAAATAGTTGTTTGCTGCTATATTAATGCTCTGAATAACATATAGGGCACCTTTAATGTAGTATATTGTATTTTGATACAGAAGAGACAAAATCTTTCCCTTAACAAATGAATGAGGATAAAAATGTAACAATACATAGAAAAAGTTAGATCAAAGTTGTGCATGATGAGCAAAGTGCATCTGTATTGGATATGAATAGAAAATGAGACTGTTACTTTCAAATTGGAAATTGTCACTGCAGATGTGATTGTTTCCACCGATGTCGGAACGAATCCTGCTGTGGTGGAATAAATTTAATTTATTAACCTGCTCCCGGGGGCTTTAATTTTCTTAACGTCTGTTAGTTGATGAATATGCACCTTAACATTACAATTCATCAATTTACTTCTGATAGCACTGTATAATGGCTGTAAAAAAAAAAAATGTAATCATCGTAGTGTGGCGGTTGGTTCTGTGTTGCTTTGTGCTCTCTGCTTGCGTTTGCTTCTTGGGATTTTATACTAAATGTGCAGGACTGATTGTTTCATTCCACTTTTATTATTTAGTTTGCATGATAGCCGTCATGTCACCTGGTCTGTATTCTCTGTATGCATATTTGTCTCCATTCTGCAGACAGACGGGACAGATTTATCTTTGCAGCAGTAATAACTCAACAAAGTCAACAAGTTTCAAGTGTCACTAAAGTTATTAAACCTCCTCCACGGCGGTGTGGATGTAAAACGCGTGCCTTTATGTTTGCTCTTTTCCCATCAGCATTTCCTTGTATGAAGGGGACTCAGTGATTGAATGGTTTTAGGGTGTACACACTGTATACAGTGTACTGTCCTATAACTACCGCAGTAAGTTGTGTTTATAATTTGTGGTGTGACATGCAAAAGAAGGTATCATTTGATCTGTAGCCTGTACTAACAATACACTGTGAAAAATTGTGAATAAAAATACAGTGATCGAATGACGTCTCTGCTTCAGATCAGTGTGATGAAATTAAATTATATCCGACTCGGTCAGAGCGAGGTCGCTCCGCTGAATTTACTAATTAAATAACGTGGAGGACGGAAGTGTTTTATGCAAATCAACTAGACCTGTTTAGGACATTGAAACAATGTGAGAATTTATTGATCGTTTCAGGATGCTTGGTGCTTGCCAACGATGATGTAAATCTCCTGGAGTTGAATGTTAATTATTCAGGTTTTCACCCTGTGAAATTCATCCAATTTAGACCAATTTGGCTTCCGTTCATCACATTTCTGATCAAAAACTGCAAGGCTGCAAAACATTAGGTGAGTTTTAGTATTTTATGTGGGCCTGAATGCTGCATATATTATCCTCTGTATTCTATACACGCAGTGGGTAACATTGAATCATGGTCTATACTAGATTATATTCCAAAAATAGCTCAGCGCTGGCAGGAACATATCAATTATTAAACTTAATAAATCCCAGTGAAACCAGCACTCCATAGTTGCTCTTTTGAATTTGACAATTACATCATATCCTCTGGCAATGAAAAGACTCTCAAAAGATGGATTTTTAACAGGAGTAATCAGTCACAAGCTAATATTCAGAACGTTATGCTGGTATTTTCATTGAAAGTGTAATGAAGAAGTAATACTGTATAAATGTTTTTAGGTGTTCTGAAACTAATCATTGTTAAGTAGATATTCAATCAACACGACAAAGGCTTCATTGGAGGATTGGCATAACAGACCTTTTCCCCAGCAGACGTCTGGATTTGTCATAGCAGGAAGAGCACAGGTGTTTACGCATAACATTAGTGATGGCTCTGTTGTGTTCAAGTGTCCCAGTAAGCCATGACTGTGACTACGTTTACATGCACACTAATATTCCACTATTATTTTGAATATTAAAATATTTCAAATTTGATACGGATCATGTAAACGTCATATTCCGTTTGGAAATTCTGAATTAGGCCTTAATCTGAATGGAGCATTTTCCGATTAAGACATGTGGGATAAGCCGATATTATTTGGGTTTAGGGAGCATTCTTGTATACAACGCATTTGGAATATATGTCTCAATTGGGGTTTTTATGGCAGTTTGAGACACATGGCCTCTTGCCTGTTTGCGGCCAGCTCTGTGCGTTGTACGCAAACCAACTAGCCGACAGTTTGCAGAGATGCATGCCCAAAAGAAAAGCCCATATTTCTGGTCGGAAGGAAAAACACACCTACTTTTAAACATTATGAAAGACTTGGAGATCAACAGGTTTTTGGATATGCGCAAATATCCCAACGCCGACCTTTTCAAGAAGTTGGTTGAATGAAAGAACAAATCCAACACCACTCATGTTAATCGAATTTTAGTGGAATATTAATTTTCATTAGCCATGTTAACAGCTTAGTAGGAATATTCTCTGAAAAACTGAACAATAACAATATCAGGACCCTGAACAGTGCTTTCCTTACAGTGACACGTCAAAATGTCCTCTGTGGAAAAGACCTGTTTAAAAGGAAAGTTGGTTTAAATGTGCAAAACCAAAAAATGACCCTCACATCACACATTGTAAACAAGCTAAATGTGTTCATATGTGATGTGGACGGTGTGCAAAACCAAAAACGGAATTAAATTATTATTATTATTATATAAATCCTTTAAAAGAAAAGCATTTTGGAGATCTTCGTACTGCATTTTTCACTGATTGCACATCATGTGGTGTTTTTTAATCGCTTCAACAAAACTTTATTTGAAAGTGAACTAAGTATAAGCAGCAAAAACAAAACAGATGCAATCTGTTACTGGATAAAACTACATAAATAAAGAGCTGTAGCATCTCTTATCA
This sequence comes from Sebastes umbrosus, assembly GCF_015220745.1. Classification (NCBI taxonomy): domain Eukaryota; kingdom Metazoa; phylum Chordata; class Actinopteri; order Perciformes; family Sebastidae; genus Sebastes; species Sebastes umbrosus. The sequence continues at coordinate 20,374,045 of NC_051287.1, forward strand.
TGAACTAAATCTTATGGACATTGAAATACCTGCATCCTTATCAGAATAGTCAGGTCTTGAGGCGTAGCGGTGGTAACGATTCCTCACACTGAAGATAACATCTCCTGTGTGAGAGCAAACTCTCGAGCTTCCCGAGGAGTGCGGATGTATGAGTCAATTTCACTGTCAGAGATTTCCTCATCACCGGTTACATCCTTGAGCTCTGGCTGCTCCACTCTCCTTCTCTTTGCATGAATCACACATGGGGGAGCAAACAGCACTCTCTTCCCCCAGTTCGGTGCTGGATCTTGGCCCTCGTCAGTGTCACTGTGCAGGTCAGGCACCGTGCATGGATTATGGTCTCCATCTCCTGGTCGTTGAGCCCTTTCAGCATTTAGTTCACATTGTTCCACAGAGGATGCATTTGAATTCTGCTCTGCAGGCTCGGAGATTTGGGAAGGAGCCGTCTCCTCATTTAGAGAGTCCTCGCAGCTGGCCTGAGAGTCTGCCAGTAGAGTGTCCTCGTGGGTCCCGAGAGCCCTCCTCAGCAGGGCGTACCTGTGCTGTAGAATATCCTCCACCTGCCGAACGACATTGTCTGGCGTCACCGTTTCCCCGACCCAGGGAATCTCCTTCCCCAGCTTACACAGCACCTCCTTCATCTCAGTTATCCTCTTCATAGCAGGCTTGTGCTTTTTCACTTTGGCCATCTGACAGAATTTGTCCAGAGAGAATTTCAGGCGGTGCTTGGTGGGTTTCAAGGACTGCCAGGAGAGATAGATCGCTGCCATCATGATGGGGACGGGTCTGCGGCCGGTCACAATCCACGTGTCTGCTGCCAGCTCCACCAGCGCCACGGCACGTTTGGTCAAGTCCTTGGCGTTCTCAGCCAGTTCTTCAGGAACGTGAAGTGAGCTAATTTTGTACCTGACAGAAAGGAAAAACATTTTCAGTATGCAACTATAAACAAAATCTTTTTTAGAAATGTTTCATTTAAAGCACTTCTTGTGTATGATTTAGAGCACTGTTGGTTATCTTTTTCTGCCTGGTAGCGTTCCAGATTGACAATTAACTTTAAATGACTCCAATGAGATTGACTGGCATTTGCAACTCTCATCTAGGTTCAATCATAGACTGTATAAAAAGATGGACGACATGACGGCTCCCCAAAAGTGAAGCCAAAACATCTGGTGGCTGGCTGCAGGATAGGTCATAAAGCCCGCCTCCTCCATGTTAGCGGATGGGATCAATGGGTCAAACTAAAAAGTCAAAGTACACGTCAAATCATTTTTTCCCAAAGATGGTTTCTGTCATTTTAGGTAGTTCTTATCACGTTGATGTAGTTTGGTTTTAATAAGTTATTTGATGCTATAAAAAGGGGGTGAGATGTCATGATTGACAGCTGTGATTGACAGCTGCTCTGAGTGAAGTAGTCTCACAGCTGGAGGCTCGGGTATCGTACCAGAGAGATGTAACTTTAACTTTCCATAACGAGTCTGTATAATAGAACATATGTCATCTTGATCAGAAAAGTAGTTATAAAGATATAATGGTTAGTTGTTGAAATGATATAAATGGGACAGCACTTTGCGGCGACATATGTTACCGTTTTTATTTTACGTACCTTACTGCCTATTTGAACGTCTTCCAGGATCTTGCCTTACGAGAAAAGAGGAAACTGTCAAAAAATCACCTTACCTGTTTACTAATGTTTTTATGTACCGTGCAAATTTAAATATGCCTGGCTGAACACCTGCGTGCCATCCTCTGTTTACCTTTTGTTTTAAGTCTCCGGGCTTCCCCTGGAAACCATGGTAACCCTGTGTTTAACGTCACAACGCTATGAATTGTGGGTAAATTCCCTCAAGCAAAGTCTGCAGAAATGCGGACTTACGGAAAGTCTTCATAAAGGGCTAAAAATGTCTGCGAGAAAGCCCTCAAGGACTTGACGATTTGACAGTGGGACAGCCCTAAACCCTGAGGGACTTTGCGGGAACACGCCTCAAAGTCTGTGAGCCTGTGAGTGGAGACATTGGGATTGGGCCTCTGGCTCCAAATAACGTAAAAATCTCAAGATGGCAGATCCCATATCCGGGATATTTTGGTATCTATACAGTCTATGGGTTCAACCCAGACAAGAGCAGCTCCCCTAAAGTCAAGTCAGGCAAGAGATAATTCAACATATCAACTTTTTAACAAAACCAAATAAGAACAATCCCAGTCCACTTGTGAACATTTGTAAATAAAAGCTAAATGAGTCTGTCTAAAGGGTTTAAGGGAAATTTATAATAGGCCTGGGTCATAAAAACTAAATGAGAATGGATGCTGATGGTTGGATTGGTCAGAATGAGCTGTTATTTATCTGTTGCTGATGAGGTCATTCAAGTGCCCCCCCCTTCAAACAGAACCTCTCAGACCACCGTCCTCCACTTACTCTTGACTGTGGGACTCCAGCACATCTGTGACGCTGACAAGCGGAGCTTCAATTTTAAGAATCTTCACCAACTCTTTGTAAACCGCTCCGGGGTCGGCTTCCAACAGGCAGCCGATGGTTCCCATGGTTATGGGCCAGTTGAGCAGTCTGCAGCTCACGAGCACGCAGCAACCGGCGAGAACCTCCTTCTTCTGCAGGCTCACTCTGATGAAACTCTCGTGCACGTAGGCCTTGTTGTAATAAGTCTGCGCGAGGTCCTCGATCTCGCGGTTGACCCGGAGAATCCGACACATGGCTTTCAAACGCTGCAGACCTGTAGAGGTGTAACAAAGATATTATGAACATGGGAGAGTAGTGCGATCGCCTGTATGTATAGAACTATGTGACAATATCTCCCCTCGTAGAGAAGATCTCACCGTTTATCAGGTTCATACACGGCTTTTTGACAGCGGTGGATCGGCTGTAGCTGACTTCTGTAAAAACACAAAGAGTCAAGGACAAAAGTCAATGACAAAATCTAATGGAAAATGTAAAAGAAGTGTCAGAGGGATGGGGTTAGCAAAGATATCAACACTATTACACCATACTATTTAACAATATAGAAACACTTTTTTAACAATTCTACATTTTTCTGTGCAACCTGGTGTAGGTGCCACTCATCTGATTCACTTTACACAAACAGCCCAGATTATTATTACTGCATTATGTATGAAGCGGTAGACAACTCAGTGCTACCCCAAGCAGAGCAGAGTTTTCAAGTTTCCCAGAGCTTTCCGGAAACCTGATCTGGACTGCCAACCGGACCCTCAATTGTCTTACAGGTCCCATATTCACTATGTGCATAGACTGTATATAAGAAATGGACGTAGTCACCTTGACATCACCCATTGGTTTGTGGGCAATGGGTGTGAAGCCTTGACTTCGGCATTTTGGCCGTCACATTCTTGATTTTTGGCCACTACCATCTTGGATTTTTGCAACCAGAAGTGACATGAGGGTGGAGCTAAGTGCCACCGAATAAGACATTTTAAGGCGACCAAAAAGGTTAGAATTAACTTTCATGAACTGGAAACACACTGTGAAAGGGTTAAAGTTCTAAGATGAAAACATCTATTTGACTCTAAATGGGACCATAATTTACTAAATGAACATCATGCTGTATTGAAGAAGACTTGAAACTAGTGATTGAGACCATAAACTCATGTTCACAATGTTTACTGAGGTAATAAATCAAGTGAGAAGTAGGCTCATTTTCTCATAGACTTTTATACAATCTGACTTCCCTTTTGCAACCAGAGGAGTCACCCCCTGCTGGCTGTTAGAAAGAATGCAATTGAATGAGGTTGAGTTAGATCTACAATAACACGAGGGTGCTGCACACAGTGGTTGTCATCTTAGGGGTCTGAGTGAGTTCAAAGATGACACAGGTGATTATCTTAGTGCTTACAGGGTCAAATCAACAAAAGTACATTTTCTCACTTACCTGTAGTGCTGTCTAGCCATGCAGACAGACTTAGATATATTTGCCCAGGTTTTCAGATATCCGTCTCTAAAATGTCTGTCTGTCTCTACTTGGGGGTACAAGCCTGCCATTGGCTGCGCATTTCACGCGGCATTCTCCTCCTCTTCCGCTATCTATATTGAAAGGGAATCGTCCCTGCATACTGGGCTTAGCGCCGCCTAAGATGATTGTGATTGGTTTAAAGAAATGCAAACAAGCCAGAGCATTTTTCCCATGGAGCAGAATGATAATGTGTGGAGCCAGACCTATCTGCACAGCACCGAGATACGTAGTCACCCCAATAAAATGAAGGTGAATGAGGTTTGTTTATAGTGCTCACAGTATTGAAAAATTACATAAAAAAAATATTTAGTTAACAAAATAATAATAATAAAAAACAGATCTGTGGATTTTGCAGTTGAGTAACACAAGCATTGTTTCTGCTGGAGAGACATACTGTTGATTTTCTTTTAATGTATATTTTTTTAAAGCTCTGTTTTCGTTCACTAAGTTGGTGCAGTTGTGTGTGTCTATATCCTACAAAATAAAACCAGTACAACACAATACTAAACGTGATGAACCCTCAACAGCACAAAGTGAATAAAGTGAAGTGTGTTCAAGCTGACACAACAAACAAGTGAATATAAATCACATTAAAAAAACAACAACAATCCTCTAGGAGTTGTCTGATGAAGATGGAAAGTTGTCATTCGAATTTATGCCTTCTTCTAGAAAAGCAATGAAGGGGGACCACATTTTCCTAAAATCTTCACGTTTGTCCTTCATAGCAAACCTGACTCTTTCAAGGTGGAGTGTACCCAATAAGTCTGAAGGTGGTTCTGGTGTTTTCCAGCCAAATCTTCCTCTGCTGTTATGAGGCAATAAGCAACAGTCTTTATGGTTCCTTCCAAGTGGTTAAACTGATCAATGTTGGGTCTGGTTGCACTGCAGTATCAGTACCAGTATTCAGAGTTAAGTCTTAGGAATAGCATCACCTGCGTAAAACCTTAAAATTGGATAAATTGGCCAATATTTGCTTATTGCAGATATATCATATATGTTGGCCGATAAATAAGAAGATATTGCAGTACAGAAATGCCAAACTCGGTTAGAGATCATTTAGAAACAGTGTCTCCATTACATAGTTTGTCCACCAGAGAGCATTGACAAGTGGATTGCTACATTTTGGTGGAAGTTGCAAAGTTGTAGCATGTACGGCTGATCTGTTATGAATTTTCTAAGTTTTGAACTTTAGGTGTTTGCTGTAGCGCCACCATTAAAGGTCCCATATTATAAAAAAGTGAGATTTTCATGTTTTTTTATTATAAAGCAGGCTTAAGTCCTATATAAATACTGTGAAAGTATCGAAACACTCGATCCACAGGGAAATACACACAGCCCGTATTCAGAAACTGTGCGTTTCAAACAAGCTGTCAGGATTTCTGCCCATTCGTGATGTCACAAATATACAATATTTAGACCCTTGACACATTTTAATCGTAAAACATTCTAAAATGTGTCCCAGTTTTATTCCTGGTTGCAGTGTATATGAATGTCATCAGCTGACAGGAAGTACACATGGACCCAAGCTGTTGCCTAGCAACGCAATTCGATTGCAATTTCGATTGTCAAACGGGGTCAACAAAGGATTAATTTAATGCGGAAGCTAAATTCTTTTAATGTCTGTGATACGATCTTATGTAACTTTTACCATTCTTTTATTGAAAGCCTTTTAACCTTTTCTTTTACCTGCTGGTTGAACGGTCTGTCTGTGAAGGACAAGAACAGTCTAAATAGTATAGTCAACGTGTGCTCCAAGATTAGTGGAGTTCAGCAGAAGGACTTGGGCACAATTTGGGAGAAACAGGTGGCTGAGAAAGCAAAAAAAATGATCAGCCAACCAGATCACATTGTTTCGGCTGAATTCTCTCTGATGCCTTCAGGCCGACGTTATAATGTGCCCTTAAGGAGAACAAATCGTTACTCCAAGTCCTTTATCCCTTCTGCTGTTAAGCTGCTGAAACACAGACCATACCCATTTTAAATAACTGTTATTTAGAGGAACTTTAAGATATGTTGTTCTCATATATTGTTTATTTTTGTTTGGCTTTTATTGCCTATGTATTTTTATGGTTCTTATTACAACTTGTCCCTCCAACGGCCCCATGCCTTTAATATGTTTCCTTTGACTTAACTAATTATTGGTTGTCTGTTGTATGTATGGATGTATGGACTGGGAATGCTACAAATTAATTGTAGTATTTGATAAATAAATAAAGAAGCGTATTAAAAGAAATATAAATTTATATCACATTTGATCAATTAATGCCTAGATTTATTTTTAACATTTAATGGCATATAATTTATTTATTGGGGGGATAAATAAAGTTGTCTGAACTGCACTGAACCGAACTGAACAGTTCTGTTGCAATTCGGTCAAAAGGTGCTAAAACGGAGCGTTTCAGACAGAGGGTGAATACAGGCATATTCAGGCTGACAGTATGAGGAAAATAAAGTTTTTTTTTAACATTACAGCATGTAAACATGTTCTAGTAGAAACACAACATACAAGTATGAACCTGAAAATGAGCATGATATGGGACCTTTAAGTGTGTTTGTGATGCCTCCGTGTCTCGCTGTTCATACCTGAACCTCCGACGTGGACGGGGTCATCGGCCAGATGTCCTTCTGACACCACGGAGCCGCAGTCCACACACACCAGCTGGACCTGGCAGTACAGGTCATCATCCACGATGTTGGAGGAGCCGCAGCCCGGACAGCTCAGACCAGCTCGAGGCATCTCTCACATCAACAACAACAAGCAAGAACACTATGAGGAAACAGGTACACGATGAACCAGGTGAGGTCGGTCTGAACACCTGCAGCACTCAGGTGGACTCGACACACGCATGGGGGAGAGAAAGTGTAAACAGCCGCTGAGCTGAACGACCAATGAGCGTTTACTGTCGCCGGGCCGCGTACCGTTAAATGTGCCCGGGTAGATACAAAGGTTCCGGTTGTCGATGGTTCCGCTTGGTCCTGACATACAATGTTACAAAAACTGATATTTCTCTAGATATTCACACAGATAATGAAAATATAACATTCAAATTTAACTTACAGTACATTATGTGAAGATTTGACAAGTATTTTCAAGACAATCCTACTTTTCTTTTTGAAGAGATGGAATAATAAATGAGTAAATACAGGACGCTCTACATTGATAATGATTTTGGTAGATATTAGGAACTTATGGAAGATGGAACCTGCCAAAATGTAAAATAAATAAATGAATGAATGAATGACTCGATAAATAAATAAATTATATGCCATTAAATGTTTCAAAAAATATTAAAAATAAATGTGGGCATTAATTGATAAAATGTGACATAAATTGATATTTGTTTTAATTTGCTTCTTTATTTATTTACATTTGTGTTAATTCCCCTATCAATCTACTCTTCCATTTAGTTTTCCCTTTTATTTATTCATCAATTTTTTTTATTTTGGCAGGTTCCATCCTCTAAAGAAACTGTTTAAATTTCTAGTTGATTTGGAGGAAAACTATCATAAGGAAAAATATAGAATATAGGGAATCCCAAATCACACAGAATATGAATCCACAATATTGTTTTTAAAAAACTACACAGAGCGCTAGACTCTATTGATCAGGAATGACAACATGTCTGTTTATCTGAACAAGAAAGACGTTTATTTTATTTTTCATATCTTAATATCACAACACAGAACATTAATTCAGTGTACATCATGTTAGTGTAAGCTGAGTAAAGTGCCTTTTGGGGGTTAGTAGAATCATGTAAACTTTGACATTCAGTACAAGAGCAAGAAACATTATCTACATAACTAGTGCATAGTTTGGACAGTAAAATAAGGCTCTTCTTCATACTGGAGAAGTGGAGATATCTTCAGGGGACAGGAAGCTGCATTTTTTTTAACCATTAACTACAGTAATTAAGTTTGACATGTTGGCAACATTTGACATTTAACAAAGCAATAACAATGTTGTGCTCAACATGAAAATAATCATAACAAATACACAAAAGAGATTGTTTAAACATCAAACATGCACATACAGTAGCAAAGAGTCAAAAGTATTACTAAATATTACAAAAAAAGTAGAATATCTTTGTACTTATTAACATCTTTGATTGCAAATTGACATAATCCCCCAATAGAAAAGCTCTTAGCTGAAAATGCAACAGATGTCTTTTACAAAATATATTTAAATTTTAATCATTATTCATTTGCCAGTATGGGGACCTCGAACTGTCCAAACCTTGTAAACCTTAATTTTTCTGTTTCAAAATACAATCAACAAGTATTTAGAAGTTTCTGATGTGGTACGGTCAGATTACTGGGTCTAAACTGATTAGGTACAGTGGGGATAAAGTGTCAGCTGTGAATCCACCTAGGCAGCTTTCAGAGAGTTCAGGGACATGAGAATACTTGGTTTTTCTTCCATGACGCGCACAAGCAAGTTGTCGATGTACTGCTCCAGGTGTGATATCTTTTTGTCTCTCTCTGACAGCTGGGTTTCCTGCTTGAGCACCAGAGAGATGAGTTCCTCTTGAGTCAGCTGGGAGTATGGCCCCTTCAGCCCGGTGTCATTTACCTGTGAGGGTAATGATATGTACAGTATGTGCATATTAAAAACACAAATATAACACAAAGCTCTTAATGGAAGATTCAAATGTTGATGCTATTTAATGAATAAGCATTGACATGTAAACACTTTTCTTGGTTAATTTAGAAATAAAAAAATCCTTTAACCACCATAAAAGTTTTGCTTAAAAAGAAAAGAGATACCTTTGTTTTCTCCTGCAGGATTCCTGCGGATTTGTTATCTTTTTCCCCTTTAACGACTGAAACAGACTGCTGCTCCAAAGGATTAAGGGGTTTTACAGGTTGAAGCCTGCGATGACAAAACAAAAAATAAAGATTTAGGCACTGGTTGGATGGGAGTGAAAGGAAATGGGAGTATAGAGTGCTGCAGGAATGAGTCCTAAAACCTGGAAATGAGTTAGCATTTTAGCACTCCCGGTTCCCTCGTCTGGAAGTCAATGGGTTTTCTGAATGGGTTTTTAGTTAAACGCCTGAAATAAGGTCTGCGATTAACAAAAGCTTAAGAGATTTTAACTTTTTGTTCTACGATATAAAATACATCAGTAAATATCCCACTTGTGAGTTTTGAAGCTTTTACGTGTCTTTAAAAAGGGGGTTGCTAGCAAATGGCTAAATAAGACTACGAAGACTACTAAGTCCTCCTTTACAGCCTCGTTGTGCATACTCGCGTTCATGCGACCGTGGTGTGGTTTGTTTATAGCATAACATTAGCTTTTTACTTCTGGCAATCGCATTTACTCTTCAAAAATCATAAAAGTGGTGTTCCTTTGTGAAGATTATCTTGCTGAACAAAACGTGTTAAGTATCATAAACGTGTGTTTGCCACAGAGCTTATTTTCTGCAATAATCAAAAACCCAATAGAAAAATCCCATTGGCTTTTTGTCGAGGGAACCAGTTCGATGCTAATTTCCTGGCTGGCCTACAAACATACGTCATCCCTGCACCACTCTATTGGGGTGCAAGTAAGACTCAGTTGTAAAGCTGTATAATTTTTCTATGCGATCAGAGAGTAACCTATTTAGCAATCACTAGTCAAACAGAATATGATTGTATTAATGCTGCAAGCTCATTCAAGCACACCTACCTTATCAGATAGAACACAATTAATAATACAAGCAAGGATGAATATGAGTATAAATGATAAATGAAAGTATGAATCATAGAAGGCATGATATTGGGAGCTAGTGCTGTGTGATCTATAATATATATGAAGGGATGGATGCATTCTAGAAATATTCTGTTGAGGATGTGAACCGTCTCACCTGCGTGTAGCTACAGGAGGCACCTCCTTCTTCCCACCTGCCTCCTCTGCAGCTCTCTGCACCGCCGCAGGCTGGGACTCTTGTAGTGGAGCCTCCTGGACATGCACGGCCTCCGACTTGGGGTCACGTGCGTGGGTCACGCTGTTATCAGTCACACCTTCATCATCTGTAACATGGTCTCCTTCAGTGTTTTGGTTAATCAAAGTGCTCGACGTGGCAGCTTTCTTTGCAGGAAGTGGGGGGGCGCGGGCCTTTGAGGATTTGATTTGTGTTTGAGAGGCGTCATCTTTATCAGCAGCTTGTGTTGCATTTTCATCTTCGTCGTCATCGAAAGGATTCAAGCCATAAACGATCGGGACTTGTTTCGCCTCAGGGCCACGTTCACAGGAAACGTTGCCATCAGAAGACGGGGCTGTTTTGTGTTCAGATGACGGCCCTTCATCCACAGAGCGAGGTCTGGACGGCGCATGGCGTTTACTGGGTTTGGCTACATTTGTTTCTTTGGTGGCACTACTTTGCGTCAAGCTCTGGGTGTTCTTTGTATCCGTGGGGGACCTACTCAGAGGAGCGATCATTTGCACAGAGCGCTGAGGGGGAACGCTGACGGTTTTGACGTCTTTGTCTTTATTCTTCTTGTTGATTTGTGCCAGATGTCGAGTCGATCCGTCCTGACTCTGTTTCTCTGCTTGATCCCTTCCTGGAGGCTGAGGAGCCAGTCGCCTCTCACGTTGAGTACCAGTGGGATCATTTTCATCACTGGCAACGGGCTGGCTTCCCAACGATGACGCAGTCGGTTGAACCCTGGAAATGAGACACAGACTACGTGACATTTCAGCATACTTAAGCATTCAATTAAAAAGGAGTCTCATAGGGAAGACAAAATACGCCTTTTCTAGGATGTTGAGAATCAAATTAAATATAGCAAAAGTAGAGAACAAGCAAAGGAGAACACTGAATGTTCATTTGAAAAAACAGTATATTGTAAAGGCAATGCAATTTAGTAAGACGTAGTGATATAATAAAGGATAAAAGCTTTTAACACCAAGCAAATCTCATCCTGAGATCTCTGTGAAATATTATTACCCATTGTTTCAAGTCATTTTCACTCCCTGTTCATATGACACCTGCTTTAATGAGGTAAGACTGTGCAATGAGCCACCAATCTCAGTTGACATGTTCATGCAAGTTTCATGACGGTGTCAGCTTGAGGTCGCGCTTAAAAGAGAAGTGCTGAGAAGAACTGCTGCTGTGTTGTTGTGACTGACTGAAAAATAGAAGATGAATTCAGATAACATTTTCTGCACAATGACTGACTTTATATCGCTTTCATCAGCTATTCAAATTTAGTTTCACTACTTCCTCTGCCATTCTGGTATCAGTTCTGTTACTGATAACTAAGGCAAGTTAAAAGGATGATGGAGAAGCAGACAGGAGTTACCGCACAGAACCAAAGCAATGTATTGCTGTGGACGGGAACGGCAGCAAAACATATTTTAGCCACCTAAAAGAAAGGCTCACCTAAAAAACAACAACATCAGTTTAAGTGTAAGCTATAATTGGAATATTTTCACCGCTTTACCTTGCCGTCAGACAGCCCTTTCCGACAGGGAACCTCTCCTTAAATTCACCAAACTCCATTGAAAAAAAACTGTAATTTTACCCCGCAGAACACAGGGGTTGCTAGTGTACCGCTGCCTCGATCGCAACGGCTGTGTTCTGTGAGGTAAAATTACTGTTTATTTCCCAATGGAGTCTGGTGGCTTTGGCGAGAGCATAGATAGCGGCTTCAGTTCCCCGTCGGAAACATGGACTGTATCGCTGTCTTATGGCAAGATGAAGCGGTGAAAATATTCTAAATATAGTATACACTTAAACTGATATTGTCTTTTAGGTGTCTAAAATGCTTTTTACTGCTGCCCTCGTTCACAGCAGTAATAATTATAATTTTCAATCAGTACATTGCTTTGCTCCCGTGCTGGTACTCCTGTCTGCTTCTCCAAACTTGGGGCGTTCTGACCGTCATCTACTGTAGGTAATACACTGACTATGGATAAGTACCTCATACAACCCCACTTCAAAACACCCAAACTATCTCTTTAACTCAACTCATGGTTTCATGTAAATTCTAACCTTTGCCGGGCAGATGACACCTTGGCCGTGCTGCCGTCGGGTCCATCAGGTGAGTCAGGAATCTCATCAAACGGGTTAGTAGTAGTGACTTCTGCAGGGCTCTCTACGGACACTTTCTTCCCTGCAGCTTTGAGTTTGGTTTCCTTCTTCTTCTGTTCTTCTGCTTCCCTCTTTAACTTCTCTTTCTCCAGCTTCCTGGCTTCCTCTTCCTTCCTCTCCTTTTCAACTTTCTCCTCCCTCCTAATCCTCTCCTCTTCCTCCCGTTTCATTTTCTCCTCTTCCTCAATCCTTTTCCTCTCTTGTTCCTGTTGTCTAATTTTTTCTTCTACCAATCTCTCTTCCTTTTCCTTCCTTGCCCTCTCCTCTTCCTCTCGTCTCCTCTCCTCCTCTTTCCTAATCATTTCCTCTTCCTCCCTTTGCTTTCTTTCCTCTTCCTCAATTCTCCTCCTTTCTTGTTCTTCTAGTATCCTCTTTTCCTCTGCCAACTGCCTCCTAACTCTCTCCTCTTCCTCTTCTTTCCTCCTCTCTTCCTCCATCCGTATCCTTTCCTCTTCATCCCGTCTAATCTTCTCTTCTGCCTCAATCCTTTTCTTTTCTTCCTCCTCTAGTTTCCTCTTTTCCTCACGCTCCTCTTCTTGTCTTCTCATCATCTCCTCTTCCTCTCGTCTCCTCCTCTCTTCTTCACCCCTCTCCTCCTCCCTCCTGATCCTCTCCTCTTCCTCCTTTTTAACTTTCTGTTCTTCAATCCTCCTTCCTTCTTCCAGTCTTATCTTTTGCTCTGCTAACTTATGCTCTTCTTCTTGTCTCCTCCTCTCTTCCTGAGCCTTCTCCTCCTCCATCCTAATCCTTTCCTCTTCCTCCCTTCGCCTCCTTTCTTGTTCCTCAAGCCTCCTCTCTCCTGCTATCTTACCCTCTTCTTGTCTCCCTGCCCTCTCCTCTTCTTCTTGTCTCCTCCTCTCTTCCTCAGCCTTCTCCTCCCCCATCCTAATCATTTCCTCTTCCTCCCTTCGCCTCCTTTCTTGTTCCTCATGCCTCCTCTTTCCTGCTATCTTACCCTCCTCTTCTTGTCTCCTCGCTCTCTCCTCTTCCTCTTGTCTTCTCCTCTCTTCCTCAGCCCTCTCTTCCTCCATCCTAATCCTTTCCTCCTCTCTTTGCCTACTTTCTTGTTCTTCAAGCCTTCTCTTTTCCTCACGCTCCTCTTCTTCTCTCCTTACCCTCTCCTCTTCCTCCTGTCTCCTCCTCTCTTCCTCAACCTTCTCCTCCTCCCTCCTAATCCTCCCCTCTTCTTCCTTTCTAACTCTCTCTTCTTCAGTCCTTCTTTCTTCTTCCTCTTGTCTCCTCTTTAACCCTGCTAATCTTTCACGCTCTTCTTCTCTCCTTACCCTCTCCTCTTCCTCTTGTTGCCTTCTCTCTTCCTCCTCCCTCCTAATCCTTTCCCCTTCCTCCCTTTTAACTCTCTCTTCTTCAGTCCTCCTTCTTTCTTCTTCCTCTTGTCTCCTCTTCTCCTCAGCCAACTTCTCAAGCTCTTCTTCTTGTCTTCTAACCCTCTCCTCTTCCTCTTCTTTTCTCCTCCTCTCCTCTCCCATTCTAATCTTTTCCTCTTCCTCCGTTCTTAGTTCAGCACCCACATCCTCTTGTATGCTTTGTACTTCCTCTTCCTCCTCCTCCGTCCAGGGTGAATACTGCCTCATCGCCCTCAGTGAGTCAACGGATGGAGGAGAGCTTTCGGGGACGTCCTCCATGGATCCGTGGCCTGAACTGGCCAGACTGAAGTTGGAGCCGATGCGAGAGGTCCGGAGCGGCGGCTCTTCACAGTATACGTGACTGCCATTGATGCACACGTTACTCTGTTCGGCAGCGCCTTGTTTTTGTTGACCAGAGGAGGAATCTTTGCTGTCTGAGCTGCCTGAACGTTTATGTTTGAGGAACTTGAACTTCTTTTTACCTGGAAGTACATGGGGAAGTTAACATGTATTTAATGACAGAGGAAAGGAGAAAAAATGAAAGAAATAATAGTGATGGAGTAAATTAAAAACTCCCGACCTTCAGAGGAATCCACATTTAGACCAGAAGACTGGCTGCCGCTCAGCGAGGAGTTCTTCCCAGGCAGGACAGACATGGACTGAGAAATGTTCTTCTGCAGATTAGACTTGGGAGAAAACAAAGACTTCATCTTATGCTTCTTCTTTTTCTCGCCCTTGACCGCGGCTACCTCGCCGTCCCGGTTCCCCTCCTCCTCGCTGTCTGTCAGAACCTGGGCGAAGGACGGCACCACGTTAGACATGGTGTCAGATTCCTTTTTCTTGCCACGAACTTTGTCCTTGAACTTGCCCAGGCGAGATTTGGATTTTCCGGCAGCGGAGAGGTCAAACATGCTGGCGGTCATGTTGTTTCTCATGAACTGGATGTCCACAAGCACCTCTCCTCTGTCTTTGTCCGGCTTGCCACTCTTGTCCAGCAACTTAAACCATCTGTTAAAGAGAGGAAACTTATTGGAATAACATTTTTTGATGCATGTTAACAGATACATAATCCCCAAATGTCTGATTTAAAAATAAAGTGCACATTGTATATACATTATTCTGGATGTCATTAACTTCTTGTTTCAGTGTTGGCTAAGTTTAGAAACCATTCTTAGACCTGCAGTAACTGATTTCTTTTGGCCACTTGAGGGCAGTGGAAATGAGACATAGTCATCTTTTAAGATGATATGGCAAACATGTACACGTCCAGCCAGTGGCGCACTCAGGCGGTCTGAGGGGCAGGGGCAGAAAAAATTAAAAGGGCACCAGCGTGCAGAAAGCTTTCTAGCATGTAAAGCCGCCTATAGGGCACTGCATCATGTTTTATCCATTTTAAGGCCACCCTGGAGGGCACTTTATCACATTTTCTCCATTTAAGGGAGCCCAAGAGGGCACATCATCATGTTTTCTCCATTTAAGGGAACCCAAGAGGGCACTACATCTCCACTGGAAGGACACCCAAGAGGGCACAGGGCATCCTAGAGGGCACTACATCATGTGTTTTCCATTTAAGGGCACCAAAGAGGGGACATTGTCATATCTACTGTACCATAGGGGCATCCAAAAGGGCACTTTTTTACAGAGTAACATAATCATTCATTTAGAGTTGAGTTTGTGTCCCCTTGGTGAATGTAAGTCCATTATTCACTCGCTTTTTAGCTCTGTTTTTGGTCTCCTGTGAGTTGGTGTATTATCTGCTACCACGTAGTATAAAGTACAAAGGCTAAAAGTTTTTAGAGCTGTAGACCTGAAAAAAGCGGCCTGCTGCAGCTGAAAATGACACTGTGAGAGCTGTGAGATTGAACCAAAAAAAAGAAAAGTTGCAGGACGGACAGCTAAACAATTTGCTGAAACTCTGTAAAGCCTGAAAATGAATGTCTATTTACATTCACTTTACTAACTTTTAAGATGATCCACACACTAACTGCAATAACAAGGTGTCACAGAGAAAAGAGTTATATCAACAGAGCATTGTTTCCCTATACAGACTATTATTCACCATAATGTAATCTACTGAATGGCTTAAAGGAATCATAGACACTAAAAGACTGAGATTCATGTGTTGATGTTTAGTCCTCATCAGCTTCTTTATGGAAACTATGATCCATCCCAAAGCAAAATGGGAGAGTGACTCAGCAGCCACTTGAATGTTTTTGGAAAGTCTGTGAGTCTCTGAGCACAACCAGCAAACTGACCATGAAGGAAAGTTTTTAAAAATAATAATAATAATACTGTTCTGCCTGTGGCAGCCTCTAATGTGGGGGCGTTATGAATGCTTGTACTGTGTATGCTTTTTTTCACCATCAGCCTTATGAATGTTGTTCCCTTTTCCTCCAATGTCTCAAATCCTAATAAAAGGTAAGACCTTGGATCAGACTTGTAATGTAGCAGGCTCTCTGAAAGCTTGTGACCCACAATGCCTTGGAGACATGTGTCACGCTTGACCTTATGCATACTGCACGTTCCCAGACATCTAAACCTGCAGACAGTCAATAGACTAGTCGGCCACTTGAAGGAAGAAGTTTTTATCCAACAAGATTAGTCTCTGCTCCTCACAAAACTTGTCACAGGAAACCAATCTGCTATAAACCTTATCACCCTTTAAACAACCACCACATTTAGATGTAGCTTGACAATCAAATACCATCAGGAACCCAACATAAACACTACATACAACCTCAAAACTTGCAAACATAAAAAGTAAGTCTTGTAATAACATGTAGAAATGCCCAAACCAACTCAGTGAGGCGTCCACTGAGACATGGTTGTGTCAACTTCTGCACCTGCGTCACGGCCCAGTACTGACAGAAGGGTCTCAGAATAAGCAGAACACTTTTTTAACAGAACAACGAAAAAGGAGCAGTCAGCGAAAAAAAAAGTGCCCATCAGGCAGAAATCTGAGGTCAGCTCACCACTGAACAAACAACTCCAACTGAAATCTGGATTCCTAGGGAAATGAGGAAATGAGGAAGGGGCCTTGGGTGCATTTCTGTGTGTGTGTGTGTGTGTGTGTGTGTTTGTGTGTGTGGGTGGGTGGGTGTGCGCGCGAAAAAACGGTCTCTTCTTGCAATGTGGAAAAAAAGAAAAATCAACAAATTTGGTTAAAAAAATAATGTGGTTTTTATACAGAAAAAAAGCATTACATGATGTTGTGATCGCGTAACTACATCATGTTTTGGGTTTGTGTGTTTATGTGACCCAATAGTATCTTCCTCTAAGTGGTACTGAATCAGATATGTTCTGCTTTCACCCTCCTCCTCCTCCCTTAGCAATGCTTCAGATGTGTTGCACAAACAAATTAAGGAGGAAAACGTCCTTCCTGGAAGTTGCCAAATGGGTGAGACTGCAGCCACAGCTCCCCTGCCTCCCATACTGCTGATGAGTAACGGGATGTGATCTGCACATTTCAGGCCTCGACATTATTAAATTATTCCACTGAGGGACTTCTTCACGATTCCCCTAGTGAACGTCCTTCAACAAAACACTGCCAGATAGATATTACATTTATTCATCATGCAAATGTAGACAGCGTTCTGCAGCTGTTATGTTCTTCTTACTCCTACACTCACTTTTAGCTCTGTTTTTGGTCTCCACCAACACCTGAGGGGAATATCTGGCTATTCGGCTGCTAAATGCATCCATTATGTTCACCAGCTGGTTGCTATCTTTTCTCCAACTACCATTTGCCGTGGGGTGAGACTGTAGCAAATACAGATGGTTTTAGAGCTACCTGCTGTGGCTAAAAAATGATGATGATGGGAGCAGAGAGCATGTACCAAAACAGTGAAAGTGCAGGCCTTAAATCCAAAACAATGATCCGAAAGATGTTTTAAAGCTCTGTAGAATTGGGTAATAATTCTAAGGTGGGTTCATCATTACAAATAGTCAGCAGTCAAGTGTTAATAAAAAACAATTACGATTATAGCCTCATTAAAAAGGATTTTACTTCCATTTTGGCTCAAAAGTTTTAAAGCTTTCTCTTGACCCTGGTCTGAAGCTTTCAATATTGTCATCACTGATATTTCCTCCTCATTTCAGCACCACTTCAAGAGAGACCTTAATCACCTTAATCCATTTTTAAGGGCTCTTCAAATTGAAATTTTAACATCTATAATTCCATGCCAACTGCACAATCTCCCTTTGAAACTCATATGTGACTCTATAAAGCTTCATAGACCTGAGAGGAACTGCAGAGTCTGGTATTAACTCGATGAGGAACCCCTTTCACATACAAATAGTCATGTGATTCATATAAAAATATTGATTATAGCACATTCTAGTAATGCGTTTTTCTTTTATTAATGATTCTGGAAAATCGGTAATTAAAAACCAACTATTTTGTACAATATAATAGTATATTATAACAGTGTAATATTAGCATTTCACATTAGTATGCTATACTGTACCATAGTACAGTATGGTAAAATATTAGTATAGCATTTATGTAATTAATAAAGCACTGTATGATTTACAGTACTATAGTATAATATAGTATAACAGTATATAGAAGGGTGGTATAGAGTATAGTACAGGGAATATTATGGTAAAGCACTGTATGCTTTACTGTATTATAGTATAGTATGGTAGTATTAGTAATTGGGTTATTTTTAACACAGCAGTTTTTAGAGTGTAGTATTAGTATAGCATATTATACTATCAGTGCATCTTACTTATTGACATGTAGCCTACTACAGCAGCCTATAGCACACCAAACTGTACTATACTAACACTGTACTATATTATAGCATACAATATACTATAAAAAAGCATTATGTCCAGTGTATACTATACTGAAATGTACAGTATAATCACAACCCTGACCTTTGAAATACTGTACTTTGCTTGCTGATACCGACAGATACCACTAAAACAAATACATCCTACATGAAATAAAAAAGAGAAGAAGTAAGCTGGTTCAGTTTAAAGAGAAGGGAAGTTGTGAAAGTGTTTGGGCGTTAGCTGTATGGGGTAGTAAGCAGCAGTGTGCAGGAGGAGGACTTAAAAGTGGCTTTCACTTAACAGTCCCTGGATGATAATAATAATGAAGATGAGGATGCCCTTAAACTCAGTAATCTCCCACCCCCCAGTGAAGAAAGTGTTCTGCTCAGCTGTACAATCCGAAATTCAGGAGGATAACGCATGACTCAACATTTTCTAAATGTATTCTACAATCTGCACACACACATCCTTCCTTGTGAAGCCTGAACTACTGATAAGACAATGCGTGGCTCAAGCCTTTCTTATCACAGAGCACACAGCTGTGTGAGTGGGAGAAGAGCTGATTGAGTAAAAACAACTCAACAGAGACAACGTCCAAGGACTAAAACTGTCCAGAGCTCACTGTATCCACGAGTCAGAGAAGCCACGATGAAAGCCTGTGCAAAGGAACCAGAGTGGAACCGACAAGAAAATCCCCTTTACAAACAAAATCAATCGCAATACACGCTATGTCAAGGACAGGTGAACTTACAGTGAAGCGGTTTCAAATGGCAAAATGCTGGACAGATGTTGTAATTGAGACATGGCTTACTGCAGGTTTCTTTATATCTTTACACTAGGTGGTATGAATGGTTTTTTTCTGGGGTCCCTTTTTTCTGTATCCAGGCTTCACAGTGCAGGTGCTATCAGGCCTGACAGTAGGTAATAAAAGGCACTACAATAAATGTTATTCAGCTGATCATTAGCCTCATAGAGAGCTGCAGGAATGAGTCCTAAAACCCGGAAATGAGTTGGCGTTTTAGCACTCCCGGTTCCCTCGTCAGGAAGTAAATGGGTTTTCTGAATGGGTTTTTAGTTAGATGCCTGAAATAAGGTCTGTGGTTAACACAAGCTTAAGAGATTTTAACGTTTTGCTCTACGATATAAAATACGTGAATTGTGAGATTTTATGCGTCTTAAAAAAAGGCGATTGCTAACAAGTGGCTAAATGAGACTACTAAACGTCATCACGCCGACTCGTCTGCCTTTACATACTCACGCTCATAGTGTTTATAGCCTAATGTTAGCTTCTTACTTCTGCCGATTGCATTCACACATCAAAAATCATAAAAAAGGTGTTCATTTGTGAAGATTATCTTGCTGAACAAAACATATAAGTATCATAAATGTTTGTTTGCCACAGAGCTTATGTTCTGCAGTAATCCAAAACCTAATGGGAAAAATCCCATTGGCTTTTTGTGGCGAGAACCAGGGCGATGCCAACTTCCTGGTTAGCCTATAAAAATATGTCATCCCTGGAGCACTCTATTGATGTGGGTATTATAATGCCCTTAGTTGAAAGTGTTTAAGTTAGAAAATAGGCCTTTTTCACAGAAGACATTTTGACATGTCAGAGTAAGAAAAGCACAGGTATAAACAATAAAAAGTGTTTTTTTTATAAAAGAAAAATACCTACTATGTTCCAGTAACTAAATAAGTTTCTATCCATTCTGTCACCTGTGCTGTCTAAATGTTCCTGATGACTTTTACTAACAGCAGTGCTTTCTTTAGTGAGCAACACATGTTCAAAAAAAAGAGTAATGCACCATGTACCTCAAACAGTAGAGCTGTTGTACTGGCAGCTCGTGCAACATGTTTGTGTGTCGGAGGTCAGTACAGACACAGTAGTCTTCCTCAGAAAAACTGACCTCGCTAGACCGTCTCTGTTGGCGTCACTGTTTGCTTTTCATAGATAAAAACAGTCAGGAATGTGAGGCCAAAGCTGGATTTAAGCCTCAGAGTCAAGGTGCATTCACACAGCCTGCAGAGGACTAGGGAAAGATCAACAGAAACACATGTTGAGCATTTACTCAACACTGCAGAAGCTTGTTTGCTAATTATACAACAAAATATATATTCAGGGTAAGAAATCCTCATAAATATGCATGTATAAAAACGCAAATATCTGTGAAAATGGAAACAAATATCTGATTTTTTTAAAAAGAACAGATGTAATCAGAGATACAGAAACCCAAAACCATGCATGATTTAACATGCAGCAGCGTACAGCCAGGTGGAGTTCAGCCCAGCATGCTGAGAGTTGGACAATAGCCCAACCCGAGAGAAGCAGGCAGAATGGTATGAAAAGTTATTTGTGGCCGAATGCATTTTAAAGAGCTCATTTCATGCTCTCAGATCTGATTTAAATATGGATTTTTCACTGTGACGGTCACAAGAAACCCGTTGAAGCTGGGTTGACTGCTTGCTGTTTTATAAGAGGTTTGCCACAATATGAGCAGACAGCAAATCTATATTGTTTTATAATGAACAAAACATCAAATCTAACCTCGCTATAGACTACATTACAATTCATGCAATGACCCAAGACTTCAAACAGAGCAGACAGACCCAAACGGCATCAAACAACCCTGGAGAAGGTGGAAGAAGGAAGTGTATGTTTATGCATTTAGGCTGGTATGCAGTCTGCTTTTGTATAATACCGGTCACACGGCGGGGGACTAAAATACTCCGAAACAGCTTAGCACAACAAAACACTTTCCATTCTTACTGAATTATGGCTGACGGGTGTTGTATTTCAATCTCTAACAAGGATATCTTGAAATAAAATGTTAAACCTTTTCTTTGCCCAACTGTAGAGCACCTAAATGAGAAGGCATAATATTACAGTATACCAGTAAGGCCTGTAAAACCTGATCACTGCAGTGTAATGAGAATCCACAGCGAGGTGAAGTCTGGGTCTTTTTTTGGGGGGGGGGAATCTGTCTGTTGTTGACGGGTTCAGTCAATGAAAAAGTGAATCCTTTGAGTCACGCCTTTCGCCTGAGTAAGTAATGCTGATTGGCATCCTTGAAGGCTGCTGCCAGGGGAACAAATCCCTTAAGCTGCACCGGAGCGAGTGGGCAACATTCATAAGCAGGTCTGTGTAGTGATGCATGGCTGTGTGTGCTGAAATACCTCACCTCAGTGGGGAAAAAAAGTGCAAATATCACAGAGGGAAGTCACTTCCAAAGAGTCTTTTCAATGCACAGATTAAGGGCAAACGTATTCATATGGTGACTGTAATGACGGCTCGCCGATACTGGAGTAATACAGATGCTGCATAATTTTATTATTACAATAAAAAGACATATGTTGTAATTATTGAGGATTTAGCCTAATAGGGATTATGGAGTTTTGTCCCGTAAAACCACAAAGCTGCAGTGTGACCAGCAAAACCAGCAGCCAGGAGTAGTTCCCCTGTGACGCAGATGGAAATCAAAGTTACGTAGTCTTCATTTCACCTCCCATGATTTCCACATTTACATGCAGCTAAGAGATAAAAGCTAAGAGTAACATCTGCCCAAACCTTACATATTACACATAATACACAGTCTTGTATTCAGAGGACTGGGATAAAACTACAAGACATAGTACTGTTTGATGCCCAGACTCCTTCAAAATACAGTGGGTTATTTTTTAAAAGGAGAAACACTTTTTCTTTTGACTGGTCTCTCCTCAGGGTCAGCTGCTGCAGAGGCTTTTGATTCCTCAAAGAAACTTCAACAGAATGATTTCTTTTTAACCAGCAGACTAATAGGGGACAAGCTCAATGATAAATTGGAGTTAATGTTATTTGTTTGGTTGAGGCTTAAAGACTATTAGTTGATTAATTGGTAAGTTGATTGACAGGAAATGTGTCAGTAACTGGTTCCAGTTTCTTAAATGGTTTTATTTCTGGTTTTCTGAGTCTTCTATGATGATAACCTAAATACATTTTGGGTTTTGGTCAAACAAAACAAGAAATATTTGTAGGGCTGCAACGATTAATCGATTAGTTGTCAACTATTAAATTAATCGCCAACCATTTTCGATAATCGATTAATCGGTTTGAGTATTTTTTTAAGGGAAATACAGTGAATTTCTCTGACTCCAGCTTCTTAAATGTGAATATTTTCTGGTTTCTTTACTCCTCTATGACAGTAAACTGAATATCTTTGAGATGTGGACAAAGCAAGACATTTGAGGACATCATCTTGGGCTTTGGGAAACACTGATTTTACAATTTTCTGACATTTAATAGACCAATCAACTAATCGATTAATTGAGAAAATAAGCAACAGATTAACCAACAATGAAAATAATCTCGTTAGTTGCATCCCTGGTTATTTATTTGGTAGAGGCTTATAGACATATAGCCAATTAGTCGATTAATTGATTGAAGACGTTTCAGCAACTGGTTACAGCTTCTTAAATGTGATTATTTTCTGGTTTCTTTACTCCTGTATGACAGTAAATTGAATATATTTGAGATGTGGACAAATCAAGACATTTGAGGACATCATCTTGGGCTTTGGGAAACACTGATTTCACATGTTTCACCATTTGTTTCTGACATTTTATAGACCAAACAACTAATCGATTAACTGAGAAAACAACCGACAGATTGATGAAAATAACCTCGTTAGTTGCATCCCTGGTTATTTGTTTGGTAGAGGCTTATAGACATATAGCCAATTAGTTGATTAATTGAAAATGTTTCAGCAACTGGTTCCAGTTTCTTAAATGTGAATATTTCTGAGTGTTCTGTGATGATAAACCAAATACAGCCTAGGTTATTTGGGTTTTGGTAGAAACAAAACAAGAAACGTTTGGACTTTCTGGGGTCTTGTGATGGGGTGTTTGGCTACTTGCTGACATGGACCACACAATTAATCGAACAATTCGATTAACCGATTATTCTTATTCAACTAAAGCTCCTCTCTGTATTCCTGCTGTGTGACTGTGTGCACTCACTCGGTCTTGTTGCGGGTGCTGTCCTCGCTGAGCTGCAGCAGGTTGATGACAGCCTGTCCCAGCAGCTTGTCTGGTCCCACCAGGGCCCGGTGCAGGACGTGGACATGCAGCGTGTCTCTTCCTCCTCCTCCTCCTCCTCCTCCTCCGTGTTGCAGCAGCAGCGGCGGCAGGTCGAAGCTGGCCTCCTCCTTCCACACCGGAGCCACGCTCTTCTCCGCCACCGAGGTCTGGAACTTCTCCTTGCCCACCTGCATCACTGCGTACGCATCGTTGGTGCCGCTCTTGCCCTTTATCCGGAGGCCTCGGGCTTGTTGCACCGTTACCTGGACGCTGCTGGGACACCACTGCTGCTCCGACAGAGAGGACATCATGATGACTGGATTACACAAATTGAAATCCCGAAACACAACGTGGTGGAGTCTACCATCGGTTGAGACACACTAAAACAGAAGGAGGAAAAGTTTTCACATGAGCTCCTGCAGAAGTTGAGGAAACAGCTGATTGGGCGTGGTTACACCGAGAGGGGTCGTCCTCTGGTCCTCCTCTGGTCCTCCTTGGTTAACAGGAGACACTCCCCCAGATTAACAGATTACATGAGACGAATCTGACACGCTGTTTGGGCCGTTCACACACCACAACAAGCATTTACTGGAGAACAGCAGGACACACCTGATCCTTGTTGACACCTGTCACAGAGCATCAGCCTCACATCAGCTGCATTCAAATGAGGACAAGACTGGTTGATTGATAAGGGTACTCACTTAAATTGACAGTCCCTTCATTATGCAAATGTTAGTATGTTCTGTAATGATTCATAGTCACAGTTCCATCTGCTCCTTTATATCTGATCTAGGTCTGAAAACATGATACTTCTGCTCTAGTTGAGGACAGGTTACCTGACTGTGTCAGCTGATATGGCTTCATGTGGTTGGATTCAGTTTCACATGCAGCTCCAGTTTGAATCTTTATCAGGCTGCAGCATCTGTATGGATTTCAGAAGGATTGAATGCTCTAAAATACCCTGAATGTGTTTGTTTTTTTGTCTGTTTTAGTCCAATAATGGACTGGCCACCTGATTCCCTGCATTTACCCTCAATGCATGCTGGGATAAACCCTCAATTCCTCAATTAGTCTACCTATTCAGCCAGGCCTTCCATTAAGAATGGTTGTTATTTTATTCACTTATTTCAATGTATTTAAGTTGTATAATTGTAATCTATTTTAATGTTATTTTATTAATCACTTATTTTATTGTATTTAAGTTGTAAAATTATATTCTCTTTTATCGTTATTTTATTAATCACTTATTTAATTGTATTCAAGTTGTAAAATGTTATTCTATTTTATTGTTATTTTATTAATCACTTATTTTATTGTATTTAAATTGTAACATTTTTATTCTATTTTATTATTTTATTAATTACTTATTTTATTGTATTTAAGTAGTATAATTTGATTCTATTTTATTGTTATTTTATTAATAATTTATTTAATTGTATTTAAGTTGTATAAATTATTCTAATTTATTGCTATTTTATCAATCACTTATTTCATTGTATTTAAGTTGTAAAATATTATTCTATTTTATTAATCACTTATTTTATTGTATTTAACTTGTATCATTTTATTGTTATTTTATTTATCTAGATTTTACTTCACTGTTTTACTACTATTACTGTTATTATCGCTTTTAATGATATTTTATTACATTTTATTTTCTTGTGTGCATTGGTCTCAAATTGTCTTTTCTCGGTCCACACTTGTTCTGTTTTCGGCTTGTCAGCCATCTGTGAAGCACTTTGAACTGCACTAACCTGTATGAAAGGTGCTATACAAATAAAGTTTGATTGATTGATTGATGGATTGATGGATTGATGGATTGATTGATTGATTGATTGATTGATTGATTGATTGATTGATTGCCTGAGCAGGACTAGGCGGGTATGGAAAATGTATGTATTTTAGACAGTTAAACAGCTGTCTAAATCAGTCTGTATATTGATTTGTATGTGTGTTACTCATGCCACAATAAGCAGGATGGTTCATGTCTGAACACTGACCTCTGCTGTTGAAAAAAAAGCAACAAAATGAACACATTTCTGGTCACAAATTAGAAACCAACATCATCATGGCTCATACATTGTGTACCAGGCCTGAACATGTTTGATCTCACTTTCACTAATTCCGGCTGCCCAGCAAAGATTAAAGGCGAACACGCATATAGAGCTTTGAGCCAATTACTAAGCTGACGCACAAGTGTTGGCACTGCCGCTGTCTGACTGAGATGTAATGACTGTAGTACTAGGCACTTAAAATAGTTGCAGCTTTCTTAATGGAATCTCTGTAATAAATTAGATTTCTTTACAAAAAGATCAGAGTATTTAGAGGAGAATGTGTTTAATCAGATACACAACAAGCTCAGATGGCAGTAAAAAGGAGGCAGGAGAATTGAGGTCACTCTAGGACTTTGGTCTATGAACAATTAGTTAAAATAACAAACAAACTGAGCTTCCTGTAGTGTAATCGTTCTTACCATACAAATGTAAATAAATATAGATTTTACACCAATAGAAACATAAATACCAAAACATAAAAATACTTTCTTTCAGAGTCTGTTACAGTTAGCAGCAATAATCAATAAAATTCCTACTTCTGATAATTCACATTCACCATTATGTAAGATGTCACTGTATAAAATGTAAGAGTCTGTTATTTATAACTTCATACATTCACCATGTCCTCATTGTCCTCTTGTTGAATCTTGATTGCTTTTATCCTCTTCTGGATTTCCATCCTCTAAATGTGTGTTATCTCTTCGGTGCACTTCGTCCTGCTCACCTACGAGAACTTTACTGTAGAGTTTCTGCTGTTCTTCTTTAAAGGCGTCTTTCACTTTTCCTCGTTTCAGTCCTCCATCCCTGAGAGCACACAGGTAGGAAAGGAAAAGAGTATCACGCACTGACTCAACACAGCGTCATTAGTGTCCTTCACAAACAACAGATGGCCTCTGTGAATTACCTTCAGGGTGTAATACTGCACAGTTTCTGTCAAAGCTAAAAGCCAATAACGATGTGTTTTGTGAATCAGCGTCTGTGTTTTATACCACTGGAAACCTCTCTTTCTAACAACCATTAACACATACTATTCTACTGATATACTGTATATAAAGACTGCTTTTCCTACTTTTTTCTCACCATTTGAAGTTTGAATGGCATTCTCTTAATCATAGGGCTGCAACTAATGATTATTTTCACTGTCGATTAATCAGTTGATTATTTTCTTGATTAATCGATTAGTTGTTTGGGCTATAAAAAGTCAGAAAATTGTGAAAACTGTAGCCAGTGTTTCCCAAAGTCCAAGACGTCATCTTGGACAAATGTCTTGTTTTGTCCACAACTCAAATATATTCAGTTTACTGTCATAGAGGAGTAAAGAAACCAGAAAATATTCACATTTAAGAAGATGGAATCAGAGAATTTTTTTCATTTTTTTCTTAAAAAATGACTCAAACCGAGGTATTTTATCCATATAGTTGGCAATTAATTTAATAGTTGACAAATAATCGATTGATTAATCGTTGCAGCTCTATTTAATTACGCCATCTTGTTGCACCCTCTTCTTCTGCAATGCTATAATGGCACCTGACAGGGGAATTAACGGCACCAACTGTTTATCATGATGAACCAACTCCTAATATTCACATAACAGTAGTGGATGTAAAATGCGCATAAAATGCATTTTCTTTTACAGATTTTCTGAAAATTCGTTAAAATTGGTGCTACATTTGAATGGAAACTTGACTAATGACTCACCAAATGAGATCTACTAATCCTCCTTGTGCAGCTATGGCTGCTTTCACTCTGTTGGCAAACTGCACCGCATCCTCCCCTTCCTAAACAAAGAAAACAAAAAAAGAACAGGAGGTGGGAAAAGCACTCCAGTAGACAGAATAAACAATACATGATCTGAAATTCCTATCACTGATTTTGATAATATTTCTTTTTTAAGATTGTGACAAAGAAGTTTCACCTCTCTGTTCATAGGCGGCAGGTACCAGACGCTGCAGACGATGGCCCAGCTGCTCATCATCCTCAGCAGATAGTTCACCAGGCCAAACTTACTGCTGTTCCAGAAGGCATCCCCAAACCGAGGATCATACTGCAAGATAAACATAAAGTCATATCACGAGTAAGGAAGAGCAAAATGAGCAGGAAGGAGGAAAAAGACAAACCTTAATGGCGACTGGATAGACCGTGCAGTCGATTTCAAAGCTGCCCTTTTTGAACATCATCACTGATGTGTTGTTGATGCAAGTACCTGTGGAAGACACAGTGTGAAGATCTTATCGACACTAAACAACAAATGTTACGTGTGTTTATAAGAATGATATCATCATACACACCCTCAGGGAAGATCAAGATGGGCTGTTTAGTTTTGTCAGCAACATGATCGCTTAGCCTGAAATGACAAAGCACAAGTGATCAGAATATATATATATATATATGAAACTATATACATATCTTTTTAAAAGTCTTGCCATTAGGCTCACTTCTAGAGTTCAAACAGAATGATGTTCAATCTAAACTTCTACTATTATAGCAACGACCAAAACCGAATCATTATATATTCATATATACTCCATGGTCTATGTCAAGTTGAAATATCACTAAAGTGCTCAGGAATTACATGAAATGTGGTTTTATACTGCCTTATTAATGCCTATAATGGCAATCCACAAGCTTCTACAGACTGTTCCAGTTTTATTTTGGACTATGCTCACTGTCAAGTTCATTGTTTTATGGCCATACATACTGTACATACTGATGTGTCATTAACATAAAACATAAACCCTGGGAAAACATTCGGGGTTTCTTGTAACACATGTTTAGAGCTAGGATACAAAAATGAACAGAATACAAAGATTTCTGATCTACTCACAGTGCTGCCATCTGACTGACCCGAGTATTATTTGTCAGAAGGCCTTTGCCCATAACCAAAACACATTTCTATTATGTACCTTATGTTTTAAGTCAAATGTGTTTTAACCACAACTTCATATTTCAACAAATGTTTAAACCTAATCTAAACCATGTGCACCAAGAATGTTGACACCGATTCACAATTAGACATATCAAGACATATACAGGGGTGAACAAAAAGTATTGCATATCATAATTCAATGCGCACACACACACTGAGCTGAACATCCTAAATGAGAAGTAGTTGCACAGCAGCGGGACCGACCATAATGCAACTGGAGATGAGAGCGATGCCGACAGAGAGAAGATGCATTGTTACCTTTTGGCCACTAGGTGTCGGTCTTTGACTTCTGATCTTTCAAACCAGATGTGAGGAGAGGATTTGACCATAGCTTGCTGGATCATTCCCATCAGCCCTCCGTGCAACTGGCCAACCTGAGAGACGAGTTAGGCTCCAGTTCAGCTCAAAAACAACATCTCTAATTTTTCAAAATCACTCACTCAGTCACAGAAACACACGCAGAGACACACAAGCTTTTCTACCATAGAGTAGCAGCCGTCATTGGCCAAGATGATGACATCGATGGGTGTTGTGTGATTGGACACACAGATTCCGCCATTCTTTGGTTTGTTCTCTCTGAAATGAAACAAGTTTGTTTAAGACAGACACACAACTATACACCATACACACTTCAATGCTTGCCATTATGTTCTGTTAACTTGTATTAATACTGTTCTGATAATTATACTGCATTCAATTTAATATGTTGTACCTGTTATGATAGGTGATGATTGCTGAGAGAGCTCTCACACAGATGCGGTAACACATCAGATGAACCTTCTCAGTCAGGTAGAACCTTAACCTGAAGACATAATGCCACAATAATTAGTCCAGTACCCTTAGGATGTACACTTCAAGGTTAAATGTTGGCTAAAATACTTGTGGTTACACTAGCATGTAGCTTTTGATCATCTTTCTACCCTTGTTATAGAGACCTAACTTCACGCGCATGCTTGAACTGTTATGAGAATTGGATGAAACTTACTCTTTGTTTGGTAAAACGCCCACCAAAGCAGTCAGGACTAGAAGCAGACTAATGCCGGTGAATGCCAGAGTGACCCTGCAGAAAAGAAGAACATATAGTTGACTCAAGACTGAACCAGTTGTTCATCCAGTTGCCGCTTTTGTACAATGAGATGAATCTTACTCCCCTGACCTGACCTGAGAGGCAGCAGGATGCCGTAGCGGACGAATACTCCCAGACCCCACAGGACGGTAAGTCTCAGGCTGATGTGACGGAGGTTGTAGTTGCTTCGAGTCAGCAGGTTCCAGCTCTCCAACTCCTGAGCCGAAAAGCGCTTGGTCACCTCGTCGTCCAAGATGCTCTCCACGCCTCTCCGGCAGAAGTAGAAGATGTCAGCCATCTCGAACTCCGGCTCTGAGCGCAGACAGCCGGCAGAACCTCGGAGCTCCTGGATCTCCTGCTGAAAGGACGACGGTGGTTCTTTGGCTATGATTCCTACAGTGAGAACGAAAAATCATGCTTTTGAGTTAATGGTCAAAATAATAC
Source organism: Sebastes umbrosus (assembly GCF_015220745.1). NCBI lineage: Eukaryota > Metazoa > Chordata > Actinopteri > Perciformes > Sebastidae > Sebastes > Sebastes umbrosus. The sequence continues at coordinate 20,403,780 of NC_051287.1, forward strand.
AGGTGCAGTGAGCATTCATATTGAAGAAATACTGAATTATTACTCTTTTACCGTTGCTATATGGTTTATAGAGTTGCTGATTATTTTCCTTTGCACCCATCTCCATTCTTGAGGTTGCCCACTAATTTAAGGAAAAAACAAACTAGATTAGAAAACAGGATTACTACATTTCCGTTGTTCGCTTTAATGTTTGACATACAGAGAGCAAGAACTAAAGACTTAATTTGATATGCTACTGCTGACAAGCAGCTATGAAGTTGGCAGTAATAAGCACTGCAGGCCTCCAAATTGCATCAAGGTTAGAGATTCAAAGAGGATATGGGCAGCATATAGACTGTGATATGATCAAAGTGATGAAATTAGGCAACATGATCCCTGGAGACAGAGAGACAGCTCTGCCACATCTTTTTCCCTGAGAAGCTTGCAGCTGAGAAAACAATGCAGATAAATTGCAGAAACTTTCAACACTGTTCTGGTTTCAAACCCGTTGTCTGACTTACTCGAGCATAAATAGGTCACAGTTTTGATGGATCAGGCATCCGTGCCACGCAGACCTGGAGAGAGGACATTTAAAGAACCATCGCCTGATGTGTACTCTAAATAAAACAGCATTCCTGCAGGGCTGTAGCCCATGGAGAAGAAAATTATTCATGATTGTGCACTACATACACACACTCCTCCACCAACAAGTACTAACAGACCTGCTGCCAGAAACCAAGATGACTGACACTACTAAAGGCTTACCAGCCTTGAAAGATGAAACACCACACACCTGTCCCCTGGAGGACGTACCCAGAGCTAAATGAAGGCAGTGGAATACCGGCTCCATATTGGTCTGTTGTAAAACATCTACAGTCCAGTGATAAAGCCTGGACTTAAAGCTCTCTCGGTTGAAACCAACGTATAGTAGATCTGCTTTTTGTTAGGCTCAATGCTAGAGACCTGATTGGACAAAGCAGAGAGAAGAGCCAGAGAGGATCTTCGTAGGAAATGTCAGATTTGGCAGCACAACCACCCCTATACCTTGATCCATGGATCAAGAGAGCTTGCAGCTCATCCCACCTTCTTGGCAAAAGACAGCAGAAAGACAGTCTCGCTTGACAGCTTCTTCAGATCGACCAGGGCCTTATCCAGAGCCCAGAGAACCAGCCCCAAAGGTGGGACAACTGCCTTAAAACAGCTGCCTTCAACTGTACTACAGCCTTCAAGAAATTAGTAAAGCAGTCTGCAATCCTGCTCAGACAACAGGTTTGTCCCTATTTGTTTATTTTTAATTGTGACTATCATTATCCTGAGTGTAGAAGGGGAGTTCTAACAACTCCTACAGAAACGGTAGGACCACAGGGGCTGAGCTTGTCTACTGTGCCAGTAGATAAACTTCATCCCAGGAGTCTAAACTCCCTGCAGTATCTACACCACCTCAGATGGTAGTCCCATGGCTAAAAGCTTGTTCCTCCCTGGGGTCTGTCCCAAAAACCAAAGTCCCTAAGGAAAGGGAGGCAGCAACATGGCCTGTGTCTCTATCAGTCCGCCTAAGCTGGGAGAACCCAGGGGTCCCACCCGACAGGGAATGCATTTTTCTTAATATATAAAATCAGTGAGATTAACACTGCAAAAACGATTTTGTTCAAAATAGTAACTCAAAGGGTTCTAATATAATACTGCAGTAGTTTAGAGGTAGGATATTTGTTCCAAAATGTTGTACAATTAATATCAATAAATAACCAACAACATATAATACAAAGGACTTT